>NC_134837.1:242900663-243203693 GCF_004210375.1 Tachypleus tridentatus | reverse complement strand
AATCAAACGGAAATTTTAGATGAAAATGATAATGTTTAATAAACGCAAGATAGAAAAAAATCTCCTTAGTGAATGTAAGAGATTGATGCGAATAAAAGGTAGGCTATAAGAAGCTTTATAATTCACTTATAATTCCATTAGAGTCAGTAAAATACCTTAATACTCATGATTATAGTTTTGTGTATTAAATAGCCTGGAAACAATGAATCTTATGAAACACCTAACTTGGTGTTCATACCAGCCTTTCTTACTTATCAGTAAAACTTACCATTCATAGCAAATATTTTAATGTCAAATGATACTTATTTCAATGTACAAACTCGAGGGTGATGTTTAATGGGTTCTTACCTTCTTTATGGAAAATCGATGTGTATAGCAAGTTGACATTCGTAGGAAATATATAAAATTGCTTCGAAGATAATTTAAAGTAATTAAATACGTTTAACGGTATATGTATCATCTTTGATTTATATTTGAATGGATGTGCTTTTTATTTGTACAAAAACGCAAAGCTACACAAGGGGTTTTCGGGCTGCTCCCTCCACGCATATCGAAGCCTTATGTTTAGCGGTATAAGCCCAGAAACTTTCCGCTGAGCCACTAAAGATTTTTTTGTGTTTCTTAATGTATCAGAATAAGTTTTGCTCGGAAGTTGAACTCATGTCTTAATTATATTTGCCCATTTGAGGCGAAGTTTCAGAAATAGAACAATTGGAGGTGTAGTTAGAGTGACTTTCTTTGAGTACCGATTATTGTTGATGGGTGTTATATGGGAATGACTGTTATTGAGGTAGTTGTGTGTGGGCTCATGAGGAAGCTGGTAATAAACAGATGGTGTCTATTTTAAATAGTGATATTTGTGAAGTGTATCGGTGTGAGTATTTTCTGGCAGAATGAAGATTATCGTGTGTTGGAAAACTTGATGTCAATTTAAAGAAACGTGTATTTCGTATTAGCCTAAGGTAGAATTTCATAAAGACTTGCAGCAAAACTGTGAACATAATTTTTACTTCAGTTACGATTACTTTAACAACCTTTACTGTACTAATAACAGAAATTTCAGTGACTGGTAAATTAATTCGAGATGTTCATATATTGTGATCACTGAATAGAAGTTTTGATTATGGCAGATTTTGAGATATTTGTTTATCAGCATTTAGTTATATAGATTTAGGCGTTTTAACAATTTGAAAAGAAGGGCCATTTATATGATTAAACTGTATGTATATAGTTTTATGGCACAAACAGTAGGCAGTTAATTGCTTGCCAGAAATGTTATTTTGTTTGGCAGGCATCTTGGCTTTCTTCTTTCATTTTAAAGACTCAGCAGGTAGCCCGATGTGGCCTTGCTATAAGAAAACACATGATTGACGATGATTGAAAGTGATAAGTAAATATGGTTATTCCGTCAATGGATGTAATATTTACTATTCAGATAAATGTAGCTAGACTTTTAAGCTGAGAATGTGTGTTTGTGTGTTTTCTTATAGCAAAGCCACATCGGGCTATCTGCTGAGCCCACCGAGGGGAATCAAACCCCTGATTTTAGAGTTATAAACCCGTAGACTTACCGCTGTACTAGCGGGGGGCCAAGGTGAGAATGTTTTGTAAGTAGTTTTTGGTATGAAAGTAATCGAATGAATGTCATAAAAGTAATATGTTCCTTAAATGATTTATTAGATGGGGGTAATTTTCATCCTTTGTATAATCCAAGTGGCCTTACTTTATAAGTAAGTATTCTCTTGCCCGAGGTTAAACACATTCTGGATTTTATTAAGATTTTTTGTTTAGGTTGAACTTTTTTTATAAACTTGATATTGGAGATATAAAAATGGGGTAGAAATGTGGCAGGAAGGAATTTGTGATAACAGAATTCTTTACTTGAACATGGGCCTTTTAGTTACTGGAGATTAAATCACGTTATATATTTTTAAATTAACAGAGACAAGGCTAGATTCCATACGATATAATTAATTAAAGGCGATTTTGAATGGAGTTGACGATATGTTTTACAGTTGTTAAGTCAAAATTATATTAAAAAGTATACAGAAAAAAAGTCCACCAATAAAGTATATTTAATTTGAATATAAGTAATAGTTAATTATCTAATACACTGTTTCACGCCAGTCGTTTTACTTAAAAGTAACCACATAAAGTAAATGGTTTTTAAAGACATTGTTAGATGAAGCATTTGACATTTTAAGCTCATTCGCGCATACAAATACTGAAAGACTGATTAATGGTATCTCATTGCTTGGGTGTTTCAGCGAATAAAAACGACGAGTATTCTAAGTACAAACCATGAGAAAAGCATGTGGAAAGCAGGTGGTTGCTTCCGAGATAAACGAATTATCCGTTTTACTTCTAGCCATTAATAATGTTTTCGAAAAGCAGATGCATAATCCGCCGGCTGATGCACGTACGGATGCAACGTTCGTTAGACTGGATAAATTTTCTTTTGTTTGTCTGATGAGGATGAGACTGATCGAAACTATATACATCAATCTTAGTTCTTTATATCATTACTAGGTGGCTGAAAGACAAATATTTTTTACTTATTTAAAAAAAAAAGATCGATATAAATAGGATTTTCTTCACACCTAACTGTGGTTTCATATAACCAAAAGAGTTGCAGTATCGTATGTGTATGGCAGTCTCATGCGTTTTTTTGTGATACTTTTATGGTATTTTGGCAGATATTGGTAATAAAACTGCTCGAAATAATTTTTTTGTTCGCTGAGTTCTGTATTTAACTTTGCATTTATGATAACGAGATTAGGGCTATCTGGAATCTACTTTTGAATTACTGATCATATAAAAGTCAGCCAATCAGCACCACTCTACCATACATTGCCCATGTTAATATATTGACAGATAATCAAGTAATGCACCCATGGTTTAACATGCAGTGAAAACTTTGGTGGTTATCAAGGGTTCAAACCCATTTCGTAAACTCCAAATCTAGAGGTCTACCTTCCGCTAAAAATCGTCCGCATTGTTTGAGATGGTACAAATAACACTATACGATTCAGGTTTTAAGAATTTTATCTTTTCGTGCGTATTAATATATTTTTGTTAAAATAATTAGTGTTTACAAACAATACCAAACACCTTTAAAGAATGCCTATAGAAACAAAAATTGTCCTTTGAAATAAATTCCATGACATCGAAAATTTTTAATTGTGATGATGTCTGGCCTACTGCCATTAAAAAATAGTTGGATAGTTGAATAATTAACAACTTATTTAATAAAATACATAGAAATATCCCTAAAACTCACAAAGAAAAAAAAACACAACCGCTTTCAGCACTGACCCTACTGTTCGGTATTTAGTTTTGAAAACGGTTGTGGTTTTTACTTTCCCAATGATTTATAAGGATTCCTCTCTGCATTCTCTGAAGATGAATACATTAATTTGAAAATATTTAAATAACGAATGCAAATGAGATTTTTTTTACTCCTTTATTTTGAAAACTGGAGCACTTTTATCCTTTGAGGGTCAATAGTAAGTTTATGAACATACAACGTACAGTTTTTGTTCATAATTCGTCTTTTTTTTCTAACATAAAAACAAAACATTTTCAGTACTTTACCGAATTAAAGTTATCTACGATAAAGTAAATGTAGGTTGAAGTCAACATTTTATTTTGGGTTCCTTGCGGCTGTTTACAGAAGTCTCGTTTTACACGTTAGATATTGCGTCGATAATACTCTGTTTCTAGCGTTCTCTCTTAAAGAGGATACCATTGACTTGTCTATCTCGTCATACGAACTACTGACGTGTTGCATTTCATCTCGTGAAAGCATAATACTCTCCTTTACTGGGGTTGTAAGCAATACTTCCTGGGGAATTTAAAATCACAAAAGTAGATTGAAATATGAGCAAGTCAGGACATATAAAGTTGAAGTAATGAAGTATGTTCGAAGCAAATGTATATACACATACTATTACATATTGTTTTGATGTCAGTGGTGTCAGAATAGACGTTCTATGGAATATCAAGCGTAATGGCTATAACGTTCCTTGATAAGATATTCGTGTATTTTCAGTACCTGGCTGAATGTTTTACGCGTGCAGACTTTCACTGCGTATCAACCAAAATAAGGTACTTCAGGAATAGAAGCTACGAAACCGTTAGAGTACGGCTTTTACAAATATAAGTGGTAAAGGTACAGAAGTTACGTAAAATGTCCTTAGAAGAAACTGCCTGTAAATAACAATATTTCTTTGAAACCTGCTTTGTATTCCCATGTTTAAGGGATTTGAAAATAAAAAGTAAAGTCACCGCTTGCTTCGTTGTGCTTGAAACGTGAAACTAAACCTTTCTTTTATGTTATCCTTATGTGTTCTTAGCTTAAACTATTTAAGAAAAATTTAACAGAGACAACGCATTTATAAAGTATTAGGCTGTCTGGGTGTAAAATAGTGAACTAACAAATACTATTGGTTTCGTTGCTTCCTTTGAATATTTGTTGTTTTTTTTAAATTAACTTTATAGAGAAGAAGTAAATTTGCTTGATTTTTTTACAGTAAATCGTTTCATATAATTTGATCATCACGAATTTACAGTACTTTAAGATAACAACGTTACACTCATTCCATACCGAAACGGCACATAGAAGAGGCCGGTACTGAACTCTTGTTTCAATGGCACAAGTGGACGAGAATGGTGACCAGCTGTTAAAATTCACCGACATTTCTATGTGTATGCGTGTGGTGACGAATCTTTAAGGGTTATAATTTTTTCGTTATGAAAACACAGATATTTGTTTCTTGAATTTACAGTATTGATTGAATGTGACTTCTGGAAAATGAGTTTTCTCAGCAGACTCGACTTGTAATCCGAGGGTCTCGGGTTTGAGTCTCCATCACACCAAACATGTTCGTCCTTTCAGCCATGGGGACGTTATAATATGATAGACAAATCAATTACACTATGTAACAAAATGTTTAGTTTTTCTTGTTCCTTGGCAGAAAGTGTTATTTCCCAATTGCTTATGCCTAAAGTAAAGGGAAAAGACCTATTTTTCTTCAAACTTTGCTTTTGTAGCCTGTGTGATGAAATTTTCAAATTCACCTATTTTCCAGAACATTCTAGGTAGATTCAGTGCTGAGTAGCTGATAGAGATTTTTCTCGAACGTACAAGAATTTTCAAAAACTTTCCAGAATGTTGTAGAACTTAGGAGAATTTTCAAGAACTACCCATAGTAATATATATACAGGGGCTCACAACTTCAGTTTAGTTCTAGCTGCCATAGACATATTTGATTTTATCAAAGATGGCATCAAGAAGCTGCAAGCATTTTCCAGACGCATTCTGTTAGGTATATTTATCAAGACAAGAGCGAAAAAGTACTTTGTAACAGCATCTGCTAAAATGTGTGAAGCCTACAAGGTATATTTTGACATGCCTGTCGGGGATCAAGACAAACCCTAGGCACCTCATTTTACATGCGAGCACTTAAAAAACTGTAATAAGTAAGATGGACAATTTTGGCTTGCTTGAATAGTAAGATTTTATATCACACAAATTTTAAACCTTTTAAAATTTAATTTTCTTTTAATTTTTTAAAAGTTACAATAGTATATTAAAAATATGACATATAAAATATTTTGCACGTACCTCTTACACATTAGTTGTGGATGAAATAAATTTGTTCTCGTAATAACAATTTTATTTTGCAGGATGGTACAGAGGGTAAAAGAGAGCTATGAAGTTCGCTATTCCAAGAATTTGACGTGAACCCATTAACCACTCAAGCAATGGTGGACCCTTCTAGATGTTGGACTGGCAAGAATGCATCTGTTATCATGTATTCGGACCTTCTATCATCCATCACCCCAGTGCCACACTGCCCTGAGCTCCCTGTACCCACTCTGCCAGAGAGAAAGCAGCCATCCTTAGAAGAGAACAGCAAATCAAAAGAGAAGGTAGATGTTGAAGGTCCAGATTACAATTTCAGAGGTACAGCTGGTGAGAGAAATCTATACTACTCCAAACAAAGAGACCTTAATGACTTGATCTTGGTCTAACAAAGTCGAATGTCGAGCTTTCGACACCTAGACTCAAGGAATGGGATTTGTTAGATGAAAGTGCGCAAGTCGCAAGTCAGTGGAAGCGTCATCGACATTGTTCAAGCTTCTTTGCTCGTCAAGATGGGCTCTGCTTCTGCCACAATGTATTCGGTCTGTGCGAGGCAATTGGAATTGCCTGTAACCCGAACGAGTGGCGCATCCTCATTGATAGCTCATCCAGAATCCTCAAAGCTGTGCTGCTCCATAATGGGAGTAAGTATCCATCTCTTTCTCTGACTCATTTGGTGCACCTCAAAGAGCAAGGCAAGCGCTTCCACCAAGATATACTGGACTTTAAACGCTGCTACCAAAGAGCGTATAACGAAAACAGGATGGGAGACTATATATGGGGTCTAATACGTGAAAGTGATTTACATTACAGTCGCGAATCTTGAAAAACTACTCAATTCTAAACATTTTTTATAACATTAGTACAAATACATGTAAGTGTTGATTCATATGTTGTTTTATTCAGACTTTATGTAAAAGAAAATATTTAAATTTGCTCGTTTTTACATATAAAATAAGTTAATTTCTAAATTTCATTATCTTGGTCACAAAAGCAAAGTTTCAAGGGAATAATAGCCATTTTCTGTATTTTTGCAACATAAGCAATTAAAAATAACACATACACAATTTTTGTTACATAGTGTTATTCGTTGGTAAAAGAGTAGCCCAAGAGTTGGCGGTGGGTGGTGATGACCAGCTGCCTAAGTTAGGGACGGATAGTGCAAATAGCCCTTGGAGCTTTGCGCGAAATTAAAAACAAACAAACAAACCTTAGCAGAATATCAAATGTCTTTTGTTTGAACAAAGCTACATAACAGTTTACCTGTGCTATGATCGCACGGGTATCTAAATCAGGTTGTTAAACTTTATAAGACCGCAGACACACTACTGTGCCACTGAGGAGCAGTGCTGTCAACTGTACAAAAGTGACAATTTAGTAAATACGTTTTCTAAACTTGGTCTGTTGCACTTTAAATATTATTGTTTTTGAATTTCTCTCAAAGTTATACAAGTGCTGTCTGTGCTAACGGTCCCTAATTTAACAGTGTAAGACTAGTGGAAAGATAGCTAGTCATGACCACCCACGCCAACTCTTGAGCTACTCTTTTACAAGCGAATAATGGGATTGATTCACTGTATAACGCCCTCACGGCTGAAAGGGCGAGCATGTCTGGTGCGACGGGGATTCTTACACGCAAACCTCAGATTACGATTCAACGCCCTAACACCCTAACCACGCCGGGCCCACTTGAAAGAATATACCACCAAACAGATTTGTCATGGTAATATTACAAACAAAAGGTTATACATACAGAAATTATGCATCATTAAATAATTGGTATTTATTCTAAAAGTGTAGATTGACGAAGGAAATGTTATTCCATTTAAATAATTTTGTACTAATAGCTATCAAGTGACGATTCATTTTTTTTCTCCCAGAATCTTTTTTCTAGATCGCTAAATCCTACAGGTCGATGTTGAAATCATGATCAAAAACAATGTAAATGTTAATAACAATTCCGGTTAGTAACATAACCGGGCGAATGAGAAATAACACGTTTCGGAATTCTAATCTTCAGCTAATCATGAAACGAGATCGACTGCTTGATATGATTTAGTCAATAAGTTTCACAAGGCAATGACAATTTTATTAAAGTATAGTGTCGGTGTAATAAGCATTTGTTAATCTTTTATCTCAAACTTAGCGTTAACCTTTCAAAATATAAAATGAAACTAAAAGATGATTTGTTACCATCATTGTTTTGAAATCTGTGCCACTGGAGGGAGTGAAAGGTTTGACTGTTTGTTTTTTAAATTTTCGCCCAAGGCTACACATGGGCTACCTGCGCTAACCGATTGTAATTTATCAGTATAAGATTAGAGGGAAAGCAGCTAGTCATCACCACCCACCGCTAACTCTTGGGCTACTCTTTTACTAAAGAATACTTAGATTGATCGTAACATAATAACGCCTCCACAGCTGAAAGGTTGAGCATGCTTTGTATGACGGGGATTCGAACTTGCGATCCTCAGATTACGAGTCGAGCGCCCCTAATCACGTGGCCGTGCCAGGCCAGGAATGAAAAGTAGAAAGAGCAGTAATAATTATTGAATGAGGTACTTGTGTTATACAACAGGATTCATTACTCAACAGAAGAAAAGTTGATTTTATTGAAGTCTTCTGCAAGTGTGACTTGGTGGATAGTAAGTAAAACTGTGAATCCGAGGCCAATGGTTCACGTCCTATTATTGTACAAATCGCGCTTAACACTTCGGGACCTTGAATGCGATATAGGAGATGACAGTCCAATCCTACTATTCGATTACAGTTACTTAAGAGCTAGCGATGAATGCTGTTGAATAACTAGATGTCTTACTTTTAACCTAGCGATGTCTATGCGCAGATAAATTTTTTGTGCACTTGAATGAATTTCTTAAACAAACAAAAGTCTGTTGATAGTATCAGCCCAGAGTGAAGTGAACAACTCGCTGTTCTTTGTGCAAGTTATCATATATTTACATTAAAGAATATGAATTATTTGGAAAATATATAGACTTCATTTTAAGTTCATAAGCCTACACATTCAAAGGTTGAGTTTGTGCTTGATTATTATAACCAGCTAAACGTTTTCAACGATTATTCGTTGCGTCATACATATCCTCTGGAGATTGAAAACACGGCTATTTAGAATTCTCTCGAGCCTCGTTTTTCAAGCAACAATGTTATGGAAAGACTGAACGGAAGTACTTAAAAGCAAACGTTTCACGGGTTTTGCAACTTCTTGTAGCATAGTAGAAAATTTAGAGAAGAGCAAAATAGAAGAAAAAGAAGACAAATTCGTTTTAATAAAATATTTTTTATTCTATTTTAGTTCTCATAAAATTTTGTGTTTTGGTAAACTTTAAGCGGTGCCACCAATGAATACGGATAGTAACCTTTCCCTCTGAAAGAGTAAATTAAGGTTTTAACAGTATTTAATACGAATCAAAGATGAAATATGAGTCTCACTAGTAATTTTCTTTTTCTAAGATGTATCTTTAGAAGAATACGCATTTTTAGGTTTATTGGTATACGAACATTGTTTATTTAAGTTACTTATATGACCTTGTTAAAAATTCCATATAGATGGACTCATAAGGCTTATGTTTGAAACTAACCATGCAGTGATGTCGTATCCTGGATATAACTTGTGAATAAGTTATATGTATCACTATATTTATGCTTTACTTTGTTTGTAGTTCACAGCTCATTTCCAAGTTATAGGTCACGCACATCCATCGTTTGTACAACGTTAAAGAACTTCACTTTAGACAGTCGACATAAACAATCTAGGAAAGTTATCAATGTCATAGATTTTTTCTTCTAGCGTATTATCACCCAGATTGACTTTGAAACAACATGTTTTAATCATCAGTCGAATTTGGAGCTTCATTATTGATCGAAACTTTGCTTCTAAGTCACATATAAAGATCAGATATTTAACATATTTTGAAGCTTATTACTGAGTTACCTGTCTAGAACGAGAACGGGTGAGTCTATAGATTCATACTTTGGTTCACTGAATCGAAATACGTGAAACTTTTAGTTTCAAATGTTCTTTTTCTTCGCAGTTGTAAATAATTATTGTTTATTAATACATACAAAAGAACGCAATATTTTGTTGTTTATGCGTTACATAATCTTTTGTATTTCAATATTTAAGATTACAGTGATATGGTATCCTAATACGCAATTTACAGACGCAGCTGCCAAGAAAATGTTTAATTTAAACTTGTACCTATCATGTAATTGGGTGCTGAATGTAAATTTTGAAAATTACTATCATCATGAATTATGATAATGGTTCATAATAGTGATCGCGAGAAACTGTACAAAATTCTAATAGAACTTTTGGAAAAAAACAACGACAACAAAAAACTTAATCAGTGAAGATTCAGTTCGGAAAACACTGTAAAAAGTTTACTATTGGCTGCAAAGGCTGCAAACATATAAAAATTCACATAAACACGTATCTTAGATGTACAATAAAATTCATTCAATTCGTTTGTAATTATTCTTTTTATTCTTTCTGGTTAGAGCGTTAGACTCTCAATCTGAGAGTCGAGGATTCGAATCCTCGTCACATCAAACATAGTCACTTTTTCAGCCGTGGGAGAATTATAATGTTTCCATCAATCCCACTATTCGTTGGTAAAAGAGTAGCTCAAAGAGTTGGCGATGGGTGATGATGACTAGCTGACTTCCCTCTAGTCTAGCTATATAGTCCTCGCGTAGCTATGTGCAAAATTTAAAAAAAAACACAATCAAATCTTTTCTTTCCATTCAACAATAAAAACAGCTTGGTACATTTCACTTCAATCCCTTTTATTGAATACTAAGTATGATACTGCGAAGGTCATAGGGCTATCCAAAAGTTGATTTGTTTCTTCTTCTATTTCACATAAGCTAAAAAATCATAATTATAATGTAAACTAATAAATTAGCTTTCTTACAAATGGCAGGATGAAACAGGAATTGCAGGCAATAATAGGTGACTGTAATATCTAGCTACTCGATGCTTTTTACGTTATAAAATCACTGTCTTTAAGGAGGCAACTCCTATATTATGTATGAGGTGAAGGAGTAAAAAATAGGTTCAATACATATATTATTAAATTTTATTATACACATTCATATAACAATTACTTTAAACAACACGAAGGTTTATTTAAAGCGATGTTTTATTTAGAAGTAAATGTTTTATTTGAAAAGGCTTCTTTTCTACCGGGAAAAGTTTGCACGCGCTTAATGGGGTTTGTGTCTTACTTAGGCATATATTTATCTGTTGCTATACATTATATATATATATATATAATTTAGTTGCAAACAAACAGTCTCGAGCTGTATATTACCATCTATAGATTAGTGTCTTAACTTATTTGTAAATATATATCATTTTATAAAAATGGTATATGTATTACACGAATATATATTCCGTTTACCATTCTAAAATCTAAATTTAGGTATATATACATGTATATTAGTTTTTAATATTTACACTTATTTCATAGAAATACATTATTATATAAGTAGCATCATAATAAATTCGATATCTATTCTCATCTGTAAGTTTAAATTATAAATACGGATCGCAGAATAAATTCAGTAAATTGCAAATTATGCATAACGAAATCACTAATTTTTATACTGAGCAACTGTTTTTGTTTAGAAATATCTGGTGCCTGGGATATTATTATAAGATTTAGTTGAAGGTGTAAACAGTATCTGGAAAACATTCCTAGTTTCTCTTTCCTTTCGATTCCACTTCAGCTTGAATGGCGATACGGTAAACCACGTGAGTTACGTACTTCACTGCTAGAAGATATTTAATATCAATATGTGGGCATCGTAACTTTTTTAGTATTTACAAGAAATATAAACACTTCTCTTGGCTAAACGAACAGTTTCCACAGCAAAAAAAAGTAGTATACATTGAATAAATTAACTAAAATATAATCACAGTTTGTAATATTATAATTATGGCTAAGCAAAATCACTGTTATAGCGTGATATCAGTCATTTTCCTTAGTTCATTTTTATGAAAATTGTATACTGATGATTAATGATTGGTCAGTCATATGATCAGAAAATTAAATCGTTTGCCATATAGTCTATATTATATACACAACGGTTTCTCACAAACTTATTCCACTCCCGTTTTGAAGTGAATAACAGAGACGTGTTTCAAATGGTTTATGAACCCTATTTCACGCATACAGAAAGCTATTGAATGAATGAATCCTGGTCGCCCATTAAAGCAGTCAGTTTTAATTTAGATACAAGTAGTTGTAGATGCAAGTATAAGCCCGTGGAATATTTTATATATCTATGGCGCAGTTTCTTGGACACCAGAATAAACAAACTGTCTCCTGTAACTTAAACATACGACAGAATTTTAATTTTGGTTATCTCCAGTCATAAGGCACCTGTCATAGGCGAAATAAAATGTTCACAGCCGCAAATGAAAGCCTTATTAGTGTACAAACGGTTAGAAATTATGCTTCATAAGTTGGCCTGTAGCCCAGACGTCACGGTATTGCTTATTAAAGTGAAATACTATGAAGTGTAAAAATATAGGTTTTAATATAAAAAGGTCGACCTATAAATATATAGAGATTGTTTGATTTATTACGAACATCGCTCAAAGCTGCACGAAGGTTGTTTACGCTAACTCTTCCTAATTTAGTAGTGAAAGACCACAGAAAAGGCAGCAAATCACCACCACTCACCACTAACTCTTGGACTACTCTTTTACCAACGACTAGTGGGTTGATCAAAATTACAGGATATCATGAATGAAGGGTGAGCAGCTATGAGGGGGTAATGGGGATCTGAAACCGTGACAAACAGTTTACTCGTCGAGTACCCTAACCATCTCGCCATACCAGATGATGTTGGCAGTATGACTAATAATTTACATTTTAGATAATTAGATAACTTGTCTGGCATATTTATTTTTCGACAGAAAAGATAGTTTTAATATGGGTGTAAATAATTTGTGTGAAATCAACAGTTCAAACAACCTGTTTATAACTGTTTCAAAAGTTCTTTATATTAAACGCAACAACACAAATATATGTTTAAGTAAACAAAATCTCACTTAATAACTTTTATTGAACAAGGTAACTTATTATCTATAATGTATACTTTATATTATAAAACACACAGGAAAAGCAGAGTAATAAACCTATACAAAACAAAGTAATATGTATTGGAGAAATGGCGCTATATAAGCTGTAATAATAAACTGTCAGTTAATAAGCATTAGGTAAAGATAAACCCATACATCCAGCGGGAAATATTGTCATGTGAGGATTTTAAATGTTTTAAATTTACATTGATATTAGTACACTTTCTGTATTTGTGTTAAATGACAGTCGATATTTCGCATATATGAGCTTGATATGGACTTTCCTTTATTCTAAGCTTATGTGTTATTCAAAACTGTACAGCTCATGTTTCTTAATACAGGCCATCAGTGGTACAACAGTATGTCTGCGCACTTATAGCGCTAGAAACTGGGTTTCGATGTTAGTGGTGGGCAGAGCACAAATAATCCATTGTGTAGCTTTGTGCTTGATTACGAACAAACAAACAATTCTTAATATTTGAGTACGACGTAGATGCCAAATTTATGTATTCTTACGTGTTTCTAACGCTCTGTCTTTCTCTGGTACAGCGCTAAGTCTACGGATTTACAATACTGAAATTGGGGATTCGATTATCCAAGGTAGACACAACAGGTAGCCCGATGTGGCTTTGCTATAAGAAACCACACTCTAACATTCTAGTGGTAGAACTTGTATAATTTAAATTATATTCATAAAACCTATATTGATGTGCTACATTTATTGTTTGTTAAATGGATATTTAATACTGAAAATAATAACAAACAAACGTGTATTCCATTTCACACTGTGGTTTAAATACGAAACTCAGTTATACCCGCGGATAATTGAGATGGATTATGTTTGTTAACTGATAATCTCTTTTGTCTGCAGTCCAATATACGACAAAACCAAAGTCTAGTCTTGTTTCCCATGTGGAGGATGTTGAACAGACTCCTTGTTTAGATTTTCTTAAATAATTTGATTTATAATATTTGTTGGAAAATCAAATTCATTAAGAACTTATTAATAGTCTCTGTGAAAATAAGGCCAAGCGTGTTAAGGTGTGCGACTCGTAATCTTAGGGCGCGGGTTTGCATCCCCGTCGCGCCAAACAAGCTCACCCTTTCAGCCGTGAGGGCGTTATAATGTGACGGTCAATCCAATATTCGGTGGTAAAAGAGTAGCCCAAGAGTTGGCGGTGAGTGGTGATGACTAGCTGCTTTCCCTCTAGTCTTACACTGCTAAATTAGGGACGGCTAGCACAGGTAGCCCTCGAGTAGCTTTGTGCGAAATTCAAAACAAATAAACAAATTGTGAAAATAAAATCATATTTACTGGTTAATTTATTTATTTGACGAACTAGTGAGTGATAGTGGTATGAAACTTTCAAAGTTAATATATGCAGTTCCTTAAATGTCTTTTTGTGGCAAGTTACATTTTTTTTATATTTTCCATCATTGTTATGAAAAAGTAAATCTAAGAAAGAAGTTCGCGATTGTATTGATGTTCAATGTTGGGATCATTGTTGGCGAGGTAATTTAAAAACTCTAACATGTTCAGCCTCTTTAAGGATCATGAAGTTATCGCCTATATATCTTTTATAATATATTATCTTGAACTGTTAAATATATTGCTCAAACCATTTATATTCAAGATGAAAAACATATTTGAAAGTGGTGAGATTAATCTTGACTCTACAGCAACGCCTCCACTTGACTATAAATATTCATTGTTAAACATGAAACTCATGTCCTAAATTCTTATTTGATCATTATCATTATGGTACAATAGTTCTGCGCGCAAACTTAGTGTCTTTAGTGTTGTGCTGGTACACAAAGACTAAATGAAAACTAGCACAGTGCACCTCTTTACTGAAAGTTCATTATTTCCTTTCTTGTGGTAGCTCAAAGCTGTTTTTATGGTACATTAATTTTTTAAAAGTATTCTAGCAACTTAACTAAGAACCCAGATAATTCATGATTATACGTGCATACATGTGACACTATATGTTCGTAGGACATCCATCTGTACGAATCTTTGGGATACCATACATAATTCCTCAATGGGAACTATGATGTTAATGCGTAATATTCATTATCTATTAATTACTTTTTAACTTTGATTTTTACAAATATCTTTGTAGTTTATTTTCTGTGGTTTTACGTTTCTCAGATTTCACTAATTATTTCAATAACTACATTGGTGTAGTCTATTTAAATTAATAAAACTGCACTACTAAATATTATCTAGCCCTACAACCACTATGTCTTCACTACTACTTAACTATTTTAAAGTTTATTTACGTTAACATGTCATATCTGTGTTCTTGTGCTTGTAAACGATTCTTATTTTTCTCTCCATATACTATGTTTACGCAGTTACGGCAACGATTGCTCATAACTGAGCAAATAATCTTTATACATGTGAAGAATTTTTTGAAGGATAACAAAGTTTAGATAACAAACTCCTAATTTTAAATATTATTTAAGTTATGACTAGATTGATTAAAACAATCTTATTTTGGCGATTCATAAAGGTTTCTTTATTATGTTTTTAAAATTAACTTATTTTCTCTAAATGTTTATTTCTATTTTTTAAATTTTTATTATTTTATATAGCTATTCAATTAATAAGATTATTATCTTCAAAATAGTTAACTTCCTCTTCAGACGAAGACAGGTTTTAATTAACTGTTCAGTTTTGATTTTTGTTTCATTTCAAAGTTAATTAATAGCGGTATTATGCTACCTTTTACGCTGTTCCAATAAATCAAAATCTACATTATTTTCATAACATATTTAAAATATATTCTTTCGGTATCATTCCACAATGAATACTCATGAAAACTTTCCCTGTTGTCCCCCTTCGTCTTACTCGTGCAGCAGATAACATTCTACAGGATTTCATATAAGGGGCTTCTATTGTATTTTTCTCAGGTCCTTTATTTAATTTTACCCCAGTATATTCTGGTGATTTATATAAGTTATGAGTTATGGTTTTACCATGCATTTGATTGGCTTTTTAACCATCCATATGAGGACTAACCATTCCAAACCACTCTGAATTTTACGCAGTACTAACGAAAGAGAAATATAGATAATGAAAAAAGAAAAACTGGTATAAGGCTTGAAATTATAGTAAATACTTTTGTATGTTTGCATCATTTGTAGTCTTACGTTATCTTGTAGAATGGAAACCAGCCAACAACGCCTATGTGACTCCAAAACTTGGAATTTCTCTGAAGACATAAGAAGTCTGGAAGCGCTTCAGCTTGAAGTGACCTTGGGAGGACTAATTACAGTTTTGTCTGATCATCATTGGTATTTTTATTTCCGTTATTGAAATTCTGGTAAACTATAGTATGTTATAAACAAAGATACGGAAGGCTATGGAAAATCAACTTTCTTGAGTACTATGAGCGACATTTTCATGAAATATTTCGGAAGTAAATTACTTTTCTCTTAAATATAACCTTTTCAAACATTGGATTGTTGAGCTATGTTGATAATATAGTATCTGTGTGGTCGAAATAAAGAAGTGGTTTTGAAAACTCTTTCGACATCTTAATTACTTTAAACCCATCAAGTTGAATTAGAAAAACATAACCAGTACAAACATGGGTTTTGTCCTCTCTGTATATATCAGTAAACTACAAATTTTTTATATTCTTTTCGTAGCACCAAAAACAAGCTAGAATATCTAATATCTCATTATTTTTACAATTTTTAGAATTTGACAGATGGCAACACTTTATAGTGAAATTAAAAACATATTTTTTATTTTCAAAAACCCCAGTAATCATAACATTATAAAAATTTTCCTAAGAAATAAAAAAAAGACCTATTAAAGATATTATGAAACTCCTTTATATTGGTTACAACCTACAAACTGAGTACTCTTAAGAAAATTTTAAAGTAGGATGATCTTTAAATCGTATCCAAGTAGCCTCAATCAAATATCAAACAGAACTACTTTTGAATATAAAAATCAATGTGCTAATATTCTCTTGGGTGAAAGGTGGAAAAGGTAGAAGTGAGGACATGAGATTTATTGAGCACACAAAATACATTAAATATGTAAAAAAATAATGCTACTTTTCTTTCTATGAGAGACCCTGGAAGTCAAGAAAAATATTATACAAACATATAACCACATATAAAGAATAATAATCGAAAGTTACTTAACTGAAAAATTGTCTAATTTCAATATATTCTATACGTGGAATTCTTTATTGCCTCACATAGGTGTTACTGGTCAGTGTTCCAGTAGAAGGCAAAGTCAGACTGAAAAGAGTATTCATTTAAAGTCTTTTGTAAAATTGTTTTATTTTAGACTGTTGCTCACGATATTTTTTTTTCTACACCAACGATGCCTGGTAATCAGTTATAAGTGTGACTTAATGTCTGTTTGCTGTTTCAAAAAGGCTTTGTGGGTCCCGGCGCCATACTCGTGCTACTTGTGGAATGCTTGACTGATCCAGTTATCTTATGCAGAATCTTGTTGTTTGGCAAGACATTGAATAACCAACCAGTTCTATTTATATTTATTGTATAGGAATCATCTGTGGCTATGGCGATCGATTATTCTCCACCATCGTCTCTAAATGAGTGGTGACAGGTTTTACCGCTTCACCCACTCCACAGTGTTAAAATGTTCTGCTTAGGACGATTTAAACTGATACAAGTGGGGCTGAAGGTTTGTTTCATTTAGTAGTAATGATTTATCTAGGTGAAGAATATATATTATTTTCCCACTCCATTACTGTTTGCACCTCGCCTTTTAAGCAGTCTTTTAGTTGTTTGTTATGGAGCTGCAATGTTCCACTTAAAAAAGGACAGTAACTCACTGATGAGATGTAAGACCGTCTAATGATAAGGACCTAGAGAAGAATATTGCTTGTAACTGTTGTTGATGCTCTGTGACATTACTGAGGCTAGGGAGGCGTAATAAGGCTTTGATGGGGGTGATTTAAATATATTCTGTGACCAGTCTTACAGTATGTTTTTGTACCTTCTCAATCCTATCTAGTTGTGAATGCCTCGCACCGATTGTCGGTAGTGTTTTAACCAGGATGTAGCAGATAAGATTTTGGTAGAGTACACTCGGGTAACATTTCTTAGCTCTTTTTCTTGCTGCAAACTTTAGTCTATTAATGTCTTGGGTTATATTTGTTAATAGGATTTCTGAATTTGAGTTGTCTCTT
Organism: Tachypleus tridentatus; assembly: GCF_004210375.1. Taxonomy (NCBI): domain Eukaryota; kingdom Metazoa; phylum Arthropoda; class Merostomata; order Xiphosura; family Limulidae; genus Tachypleus; species Tachypleus tridentatus. Next base: position 243,185,752 of record NC_134837.1, on the reverse strand, counting down.
AAAATATACCTCCAGGTTTTCCGTGTTTCTTCTAGATTGACATCAGTGTCCACAAATGATGGGGATAGTTTGTTATTATCACCAAGTTGTTAAATGTGAATAACATGACTGTAGCTTCAGCATTATTAATAATTATTTATGTGTCATCACAAAGTTTCTGCTCATTCAATAAGGAATGATTTTTATCTTACTTATGAATTCAGTTTTGATAAAACATTTGCTATACACCAGAATTTCTCCAACAAAGCTTAGCATGCAGCCACTAGTTGGACTCTCAAGGCAGGTCGGATCGATGATTTAAATGTTGATAAAGACTTGTGAGGGTAATCTATCTTTGAGATAGACCAATACTAATATAAATAAAGTATGATTATCTGTTTCAGTGCTTCATGATGAATTTTTTGGTAGTTAGTGTAACTACGACCCATCTTACGCATGTTATACTGATCTTGAATGGAAACATTTTATAGCAAGAATGACCATTTTAACTATATTGTAGATATATTTTCCATATTCAGATCTACTTCTATAGTATTTTGAATGTTTTCACAACTTTCCTATTCATAAGCTGTGAATTCAGCAATGTTGATTCAGTTACCTTGTCTGGCTTAGCCTGATGTTTAACACTTTCAGCTTGTAATCTGCGACTGGCGAATTCGAATCCCGTCACTGAATCTAATGTATCTGTCAACTCCACTATTCATTGGTAAAAAACGTAGCAAATGAATTGGTGATGGGCAGTGTTGAGTAACTGTCTTTCCTCTATCTTACCATCTCAAAATTAGAGACGCTTTGTGCGAAATTCAACTAATAAGTAAATAAGCTTGGTTTATCTTCCCTTGATATAATTATATGATGGCGATAGTTAAAGTGGTTCAACCTGATAGGCAAGTCTTCGAGCTACATCTTTTTCTGGAACATTGTCAATTATGTTTCGAAAGCAAATTATTCTATAGCTTTTAAGGCCTAATAATTGTAGGGAGTAGTAGACTTATATAGGACCCGTAATGACATTTAGTTTTTCTCATGTAAAGTGTATGCAATCGTACTTAATTACGCACGTATGTATAAGGTAGAAAATTGTTTTTACTTCTGCAAATACATGAGTGAGTAATCACACTTAAGTCTACGCCTGTGTAGAAGAGGTGTTGTTGTTTGACAATTTTGTTCTCCAAGGAACCTTAACGATTGATTCTTGTATTCTAGTGCTCAGAAATTGTATTAACAAAGATATTTAATTGTTAATATTATATTAAGAACTTTTATTCATTTTAGTCTCTGTTCAAGTAGTTGTTGAACAGCTTATTCAGTAACTCGTAATATAGTTCTTTTACTTCCATTCAATACAGATATTTTTTTCAGTTGCAGCACATGTGACTATCAGTTGCATCTGAGATGGAATTCTAGCAAGAAAGATTACGTAACAATTGCTGATGTGATAACAATATACTTTATGTTATAAATGTAGGCATGATGTCTTTTATGTTGTTACTGTTAACATTTTTCACGGGGTTAGATTTCTCCAAAGTTAATAAGTTTCATGTTATGTTATACAGGGCCACGAAAGATACGGAAAACAATAGTATGTAAGTATTTAAAATTAGTTGTGACGTATTTCAACTATTGACGTCAGCTAAGGTAGAGTGAGCTCACCCGCTTTCGCTCGTGCACAGAATCACGAGGATATATATATACATTTCTCAGCAACACACGAGCTTACAGAAAGGCTTAAAGCTGAGCTTTCGAACGTGTCTGTTGCCGGAATTTGCGGTTTTTGACGACGGAAAATACAAACTGAAGATTGTGTAATATCGTAGCTTCTAGACATACCGACTTAGCAGTTATTTGTCGTAAACATAGAATACCGATGTAAACATTTTTGCTTTAATAGTTTATTCTACAATGGCAAGGCGAAATCTACCAGTTTTATCTTTTTATAAAACAATGCTTTTGCTCTCACGGATTATTTGTGTTTTCAAAGGTAAGATTTAAACGCCTTTTTGAAAGATTATATTAATCTAAAAAGAGTTTTTCTTTATATTTATCACAGCTCGAAATTGTTAGCAAAAATATTTCTTTGGTGAAATCAAGAGCTACAAAATAAAATAGAAGAAAATATAGAAAGGACTTTTCATTCGTTTACTACATATTGAACTACAAAAGACTTGGAATGTGTGCGAATATTCTCAATGTAAATTTTTAGGACTGATATATTAATATTAGCTACATTAGAACAAAAACTGGATTTATATATTTCTGACATTTGAAACATTTCCTTTTTACATGAGGCCTATCGATTCGAATAACTCATGACGTTTGTTGAACGAAAGTTATTCTGGTGCTGGGAGTTCAAAATCGTCACGTGGTCCGTCAGGTTGAGTTTTTACGTATAAAATAACAAAAAGAATAATGACGAATGATACGTGTATATATATATAATTTAACTACACGGATTTATCACGTGACACAAATATGCTATTCACAATTAATGCACCTTCATGAGACAGTATATATTATAATGTGGACTAGACTGGAAAACGCTTATATTTTTCTTTCATGTTCAGTATTTCAATATTTAATATTTTTTGTGAATGATAACAAATGTATCATATCATATATTGTAATTAGGCTACAGTTTTTTGGCTCTATTTTTTAATCTGTTGTTCATTTTATTAAAACGCAGTATCACAGGGGCATGTATTCTGAGTTACAACGCAAGAAATCGGGTTTCGATACCCGTGATGAGGAGAGCAAAGATAACCTTGTCCGTAGCTTTGTGTTTAACTCCAAACAAATAATACATTTAATTTCTTCCATTAGTCTTTCTATAGATGCATGCAAACAAAGCTTAATATGTGAAAGTATAATAAACGTTTTCGTCATGTAAATTTGACTTATGGAGGTGAATGAACTTATGCATAAAACCGACTATTCATAATTACATTTTGGTCTAAAATCTGCATGTTTCTTCAATTATTTCACAGCAAACGAAAAATATATACACTAATAATGTTCTTCAAACGAAGAAAAAGTAATCCCTCTAACTTTACCGACAAATACTATTACATTAATCACTGTTAACAGGTTTATAATGTCCAAAATGAAAATGGAAAATTTTCACATGACGCTTGCGTATAATTTTGTAATTGTACATAATAGGTAGTAACCGTAAAATGTCTAATGGTATTATTCATGAAAAAGTATGGCTGGAGAATAATATGAATTAATATATTATTTCGAAACATTTCGCTAGTTAATTGCATCTACATCAAATTGCGCAGTGACAGTTGTAACGATGAAATGCGTTATAATTTATTATAAACTATTTAGTAATAAAGATAATAATTTATTATAAACTGTTCAGTAATAAAGATAATAATTTTCTATGCGTATAACTTCCTGATGAGAATATAAGTTTTATAGCACACTTCTTTTATATTTAATTTTGGCTGAACAAGAAAAGTGTGATTGAAAAAAAAAAAAATTGAGGGTTGAAAATTGCGTTTTACGCCAAAGGTTTGAGGACAGGAAATATACATTTTCGTGACAACATTCATTTAAAGAAGGCCAGATGTTTTTGATCAGGATGATTTGAATGAACCGCGAGTAATCAGCAGGCATATTCTGTGGGTCCATTAACCTTCCTTTTGAAGTGGACATTTGCACATTAATCAGAAAACATTCTCGCTTAGCCGACAAAGTCATCAACCGTTTTGTAGGAGTTGCCCATTTTTCAGCCACGATGATCGATTTCAGAGCTTTCAAAGCTATGTGGGTAGAAATTGACTTTCAAATGATAAGACAGTTAAGAAATCGTATTATTCAGTATCCAATTTTTGTTTTTCTTGTTTTTTCTTTGGGCAGAGAAAATTGCGTTATATGTTACATTAGAGTAGGGAAGCTTAATCAAGAGCACTTTTCTATGAAACTATTTATTCAAAAAGTTCAGTTCTCATTCAAACACAAAAAAACATCAAAAATGTTATACTACAAAATGTTTAAAAATCACTATTTTGAAATTTACTTATTATTTATATTGTTTATTCTCAGAAATAATCGTTAAGCTATTATGACCTATAAATATTTTAAATCTAAAGTTTTAACGGTTTCTATCATTTTTATTATTCGGTAAGAATAATGCAAATTCAGAAAATTTAAGTAGCGAAAGCGATTTGTTTTATCGACTGTTACGTACAAGCTCTATGATTGAAATTCGTTGGTAGGCTTAGCTCGCAAACGAAACTGTTTCTCTTCTGGTGGGTCAGTAAGTTTATGGATTTACTAATAAATTAAGAGAATCACTACGGTGGACGGAGCGCAGATACCATAAGATAAACCTAAAAGGAAAACAAAAAGTCCCTAACTTTAAAACTTCTTCTCGTATTTTTGATATCTCTGGCTGACTAACACTTGCTAATTGTGTAATTGAACAACAGCATCAACTTAATAACTGATTGACTTACTAACTAACTCTCTGATTGATTCACTTGTTTATTTACACATATTGTGGTATGCTGGAGGGAAGAGTGACTTTCAACTTCTCACTTGTTGGAATATTATGATTCCATCCATGCATTTTCTTCATTCATCTCTGGAAGTATTTCTCCTCTTTTTCTTCTTAAATCAGGTTAAACAAATTGTAGCAGTAGAACCAGTGCTGTTCAATACACTGTAAGTTTCCTCATTAGTAAACCCGTTGTCCTGTGGATTGATTCCTTTAAATAATACATCATATTTTTCTGTTAGAGTAGATATAATCTTCACACTTTAATGCCAAAGACTGATTGATCACTGTCTTGAATCTAATAACCACGTTTTTCAAGCCTATAACAGTTTTTTTTCTTGTCATCGTTTAGAAGCAGCTTCTGGCGATATGTTCTTTTTCTTCCGTCTGGTTTACTTCCTCTGTCCTGAGTAAACAACTCATTAAATGAGGATTTTGCCATCAGTTCATGGCAGTGTATTCCTTTAAGTTTCAATGGAAACATTTCTGCCATATGGCTTAATTATGTTATTCTAAGTTATCAGTTGTCTTGTGAATTATTGAATTTTCTAAGCTATTTGATTTTAAAAACCCCTAATTTTCGGAGGATAAATTTATTTGTTTATTTAAGACTTTCATAAATTCCAATTCAGTTGCCAAACGGAAAGCTTTTATTAACGGTGAAAATGTATTTTGTTTTAACCTAATTCACATAGTCTCAACTATTATGACATACATGTATTTGTCGCGGACCTATAACAATAGAGTAAATCTTTTCACATCTTTAAAGAGTTTTCGTCCGTCCTTTGTTCCTGATCTATGGTTTGAAAGCATTTTTAGTGTGTCGTTCTAGACCTATTTCATAAGGCAGCCACCAGTGGTAATTAGTTGTTACGGCTCTCAAGTGGAAGACTGCTTAATGTTTTTAAAGCAAAGTCCTTTTAAATGGGCAAAGTCTTCTCATTTGTTTGGAACTAAGCACAAAGCTACACAATAAGCTATCTGTGCTCTGCCCACCACGGGTATCGAAACCTGGTCCACAAACATACCGCTGGGGGCAAACAGGGACACACAAGGCTTGTTGTTTACTGTATCATTTATTCACTCTGGAAATAGTTTTCAAAATGAATTTGGTTTGCTTTTCACGGTATTTTTTTCCTTAAGCTGTTAGTTTCTGAACTCAACAACACTGTTAAACAGGTAGTTAAATTTCGAAACTTGATGAAGCAATAATGTGGTTAATGTAGTACAGAAATGTCTTACAGATATAGTTGGCACAGCAGTCGTGGCCACAGGTACAGAACATATTCCAAAATTAATCCATTTTTGGATTGAAATTCATGAACAGATGCTAAGAGGTTAGACTAGTTTAGTTTCCAGTTACAAATTAATTTTCCAGATGCTTTAATATTTTATTGAGAGACCGATGATATGGATTCGAATAACTCTCATACCAAGCCTTTCAGCCGTAGTGATGTTATAGGTTTTCGGTTAATTCCACTATTTGTTGGTATAATAGTAGGCCAAGAGTTTACAGTGGGTGCTGATGACTAGTTGCCTTCAATTTAGTTTTACACTGCTAAAGTAGGGACAGCTGGCTCAGATAGCTCTCGTGTAGCTCTGAGCAAAATTCAAAACAAACAAACAAATTTTCATTGAATCTTTGTTTTGTAGAACCTTAATTTTGTTGTTATAATATTTTTGTATATCATAAAGTCTATTTGTAGTTTTTGAATTTGGTCATTAGAATATTTTGGCACGTCACAGATCTCTATTTCTTTTTTATACTATTTGAGTTTTCCTGCTATAATTAATCTGAATAGCTCCAATAGCTGCTTCCATCTTGTTCTCAGGTAAATTTATTTTTCTCTTAAGTTTTCTTGAAACCACGCGTCTTTTTGTCTTACCTCTTGATTTTCTTTTAAAATTCTGTCTCATTCTTTTTGTAAAATAATCTTCTTTCTCATTGCGTTATATTGTGTTCTCTCTAACACATAACATGGAGCTGATTATTCGTTGCTAAAAGAATAACCAAAGAGTTGGTGAGGGGTGGTGATGACCAGCTACATTTCCTTTAGTCTTACGCTGCTAAATTAGGAACAGCTAGCGCATATAACCCTAGTGTAGCTTATATATATATATGCCCTGTATAAATAGCTAAGCTCGTTATATTGGATTCTAGGTACGTTTGAGAATAAGATGCAAGATAACACGACCGTTAGCTAAAAAATATTTAACCATGAACTTGTACGAATGATATAAAGGGATAAGATTGCTTTGGTTTGAACTTTGCACAAAGCTACACGAGTGCTATCTGCGCCAGCTATCCCTAATTTAACAGTGTAAGGCTAGAGGGCAGGCAGCTAGCTATCACCACCCACCACCAACTCTTGGGCTACTCTTTTACCAACGAATAGTGCGATTGACCGTAACGTTATAACGCTCCCACGGCTGAAAAGTCGAGCATGTTTGGTGTGACGGGAATTCGAACCAAGGACGAGTTGAGTACTTTAACCACCTGGCCATGTCGAGCGAAGTGGGAAGAGAAAATTAGGAAAATCTTTTACAGTTTCTTTGTAATGTTTCTCTGTCATGTTGGATAAACACTTTTACAGAGGTAGGTTTTCACATGCAATGAACAGCAAAAATGCGTAAATTTTCATTACATTAAAGAAATTACTGTATTATAGTTCGCGGATTCGAATTCCAGTCGCACCAAAAATGCTCACCCTTTCAGCCGTGTGGGCGTTATAACGTGATAGCCAATACTACTATTCGTTGGTAAAAGAGTAGCCCAAGAGTTGGCGATGGGTCGTGATGACCAGCTGCCTTCCCTCGAGTCTTACACTAGTAAATTAGGGACGGCTAGCGCAGATAATCCTCGAGTAGCTTTGCGCGAAATTCCAAAACCAACAAATAATAAAACTGTATTACAGTTTGTTATAATGCATTAAGATATTTTGTATTCTGACTAGACGTTTTACGATACAGCGTAAAACTCTGCGTTTCAATTATCTTCACAAAATTTTGCGTACATTAGAAATCTGAGTTAAATTTACTAAAAAAAAGCTCAGACAGATTTCACTTACGTATTGAAAAAAGAGGAAATTTTCCGTCACTTAGTTTTAATGAACAAAATTATTTTTCAATTGCAGTGTAAAAGCTTTGTCGGTGAATTATGAAAATAATGATTCGAGAACTAACTAATTTGTTGTTTATTTATTATTACTTTCGTTCTCTTTAAGTTATTGTAGATTGTTCACAAAAATATGTGTTTTTTTTGTATTTTATTAAATCCGTACATAGTTTCAGTTTTCATTTCTTTCACTGAAGTGAAACGTTTCTTCACTGTATGCAGTAAGGATTAAAACAAATCTTAATTAGTGAAAAGCTGAACCTTAATCTTATCTTCTTATTTAAATAAATTGTCAAAATTCCTAACTTTTATTATCTGAAACTGTAACAGTTTGATCAATAGTTCTAAATGGATTTTTGCAATTTATTTCTCAAACGTATCGTAGGAGGAACAAACAAACAATGGATGAAAATAAAATAAAAGACTAAAAAATATCAACAACTTCATATACAGACAAGCAGCTAACTAGGAAATGATCTTAGAAGTGTTACGTATTCAACATATTTTATTTCTAGTCATTAAATATTAAGTCACTACGATTCAGACATCTATGTAATTAGATGAAGCAATCACAGGAATATGAAAATAAAAAGCTTATAAGATGCTTATAAGCCGAAACGATTTACGCAGATGAATGCATTACACTTTCTTCTATGACAGGAAGAAGATAAACAAAAATGAAATGTTAACTCTTAGTTAAATTTTCCGAGTAACTTTAAGTGAACCATTTCAAACAGTTTTTTTCTTATCACCAGGTTACATTAATTCTATCTTCTTTGTTTTAAGACATTCATTAAAGCTTATCTGTTACCTATTAGTCTCGTGAAAGATTGTTATTTAAAAATTCGAAGCATCACCACTCGCTTGCCAGTTACATTTGCAATTTTAATAAACTAATGCATTTGATTTTATATGTCAGTTACATTTGCAGTATTTTCTGAAGTAATGCATTTGATTTTATATCTTATAATTAGGTCCATTAAGATACATGTTTATGCAGCTTATGTTTATGTAAATGCAGCTTTCCCTTTACTGTGTTGTTTTATTTTACATCGATGTCTCAGTATATCATTTTTTTTTTACTTCTTCGTGTTAATATTCAGACTTATCTGTTAAAGCACTGCTGTATAAGCTGTCAGTCTCTCAGTTATCAAAACATGTAAAGGGTGATCAGTATTTGTCTTATTGCAACTGACGTGTAGGTCAGAGGTCTGTGTTTAAACACGAAAATAGCACATTATCTTCATTTGTATGAACAGTTTTGATTTTACCGACAACTCCATGCAAATGCTCAAAATACATTTCGCAGAAGCACGTGTAGTTGTGAAAGAGACTAGTTTCGTTTGCATTTGTGTATTATCTTTGATCACGTGCTTCAAAAATACTTGGATTAGAGGAAAATGCATCACTTAAAGTTCTTAGAATGTTAGAGAATTTTGTAGAATAAAGTAAACGTATGTGCTCGGCCTCTTCTGCGAAATCGGTCTTTCATGCGAGAACCAGCATGTTACTGGATATAAACATAATTTTCGCCTTCACTCTTATGGCGTACCCACGTCCTTAAAGAACAGAAATTAATGCATTTCGCAAGTTTAAAATAATTATATATAATATTAATTTATTCTTTAAATGTTCGTCGGTATCTCTTCTAACATGCAAGGAACTAAAACAATATGACATTTATAGTTCTGTGCGATTCAAAACACGGTATCTAACTTATATTTGGTGCTTTAGATAGAATAATTCACAAAAGTCTTTATTTAAAGTAGTATTTCTTTTTATGTCACTAGGCTGCGATAATTGACGACCTTATAACATAATTCTAGAAATACAAGAACAAAACACAAATATTTGATAGACAGAATATGCTTCATCTTAATATAAATTTCGGAATACTTTGACAAAATATAATTAAAACAGAGTTAAATAGTTGTCCACATATACTTAATACTTACCATTTTGTAAGTAAGAGTTTTTCACTTTATCTGATGTACATAATGTTCCCTGGAGTTTAGAAATATTCGATTAAATGTTTTCTAAGTTAACTTTCAACAAAGTTAAATTTGATTGTCCTCCATTGACTCAGTGGTAAGTCTTAGAACTGATAACTCTAATACCCGAGTTTAGATACCTGCCATGAACAGAACACCGATAATTCAATGCGCATTTTTGTGATAAGTAACAAACGAGAAATAAAGTTTGTTAAGTAGTTCCCCCTGGTGATGAAAGTCTACAATTATTTCAGGGATATAATTCAGTATATGACACAAAGATAACATATTTACTAACTTATGTTCTCCATCGTAGACATAGCAGATAGCACAATGTAACTTTGCTTTAAATAAACAAACAAACTTGTTTGCGTGAGTAATCACATACTCAGCTTAGAAGCTCACGTGATCCTTAAGTGTTTACACGCAGTCCTTATCTTAGCGATAGCTGAAAGTATTTAATTTAGCTTGACTGTGTGGGCAACAGAAATCTACCTTCACATGCGAAATACTTGCAAAGGAGCTTGGAAGTTCACCCACAAACGTGTCACATGTAATCTTAAATTTTAGTCCAAGGTAGCAGAGGTGAACATTGCTTTGTCACCAGCGGGAAAAGATTTAACATTTTTCTAAATGATCGTTAAGATTCACTGTCAGCAATGAAATGTTTGAGAAATAAATTCCAGCAGAGGAACATTTTTTGTTTTTGTTTGCGAAATGTCGACGTTTTAGTCCACTTCACACATTTGAATATTAGTGTATTCAAGCTAGTTTGTGTATCACATTTTTAACGTGTTCAGTTCAATGACGTTGAAATTACTATAGATCACGGAATCACCTCATACCATACAGTGTAAAGAATATGTCTTTAAATGTCAAATTTTAAAGAAGCTCACAATACTTACAACAGTGTGTTTTTGCATTCTTATACTCTCTTATAGTTCAGTAAGTATATTTATGTATCATACATATATACAAATAACGGAGTATCCATTTCATTTTTGATTGCGAAGAATTGGGAGGATATTTTGAAGTTGATAGTTTAAACGAATTTAGAAAATTATGTAGTAAAACACTTTCACAATTGCGTTCCATATTTATTCATTGTTTAGGTGCTAACCCAGTAAAAATCGTTGGTCTTGACGTTCCACGCTGGGTTCCTAATGGAACAAATCATGTGATCTTGGATTGTGAATACCGGTACACTGAGAATGATCTGCGACTGGTAGTAAAGTGGTTTTTTAATGACGACTCTGAGCCAGTCTATCAGTGGATACCGCAACTGGAGAAGAGACATGTTGCTGAATTCCTGCACGGAAGGTTGAACCTAAACTACACTGCTAATTCTGGTGATAGATATTCTCGATACCGAGCCCTGTACATTTTGAACCCTTCGATTGAAATGTCTGGAAAATATACATGTCACGTGGCGTCGTTAGCGGGACAGGACTCTAGACATGAAGAAATGCTAGTTTTCGGTGAGTATTAAAAATGTTAGTCTCTTTTTTTTTTTACCATCAGTAGAGGTTTATAAGAAACGTGTTATACTTTATATTTTCAGTTTTTTTGCTTCACTAACTTTTCTTTAAACATGATTCTCCAAATAGTTCAGCTGTGAACTTGAAAGCTTACAGCACTATAATTCGGTGTTAGATCCTTGTAGTTGCTCATTTTACAGCTTTGCGCTTAAAATTAAATTAGTTCTTAAAAGATGCTATATAAAAAATAAAGAAAACTTTTCTATAGAACAAGGATCCCTTTGGTAAACATTCAACAAAAAATATTAAGATGTTATAAAAATATATAACAAAGAACGTTTTTTTTTATATAGAGTATAATGGAGCTTGCGATGTATACTTTCAAAGCTCTGATCTCTGAAACTTCTGCACCTATCATTACCAATCATAACTGGGTAATATTTTTATAATTAGTTAGTGTTTTTATAGCTGAACACTACATAAAACAGTTGAAATGTACACAAAAATGATATGCTTCAGATTTAACCAATAAAAATGACATGAACAAAGGAGTAAGTTTCAGATCTGCCCGTCCCCCGCTGGCTCTACGGATTTACAAATCTAAAATCAGGGGGTCGATTCCCCTCGGTGGACTCAGCAGATATCCCGATGTGGCTCTGCTATAAGAAAACACACACGAATTTAACCAATACAAATTATAAAACAAAGAAGTAAGTTCCAAATATAAAATAATCAAAATTATTTTTCTTTTGTGGAAATTTCGTGAGCGATGTAATAGAAAAGGGGTAGCATTGTTCAGTAACCTCTCGCATTGGACGTATGGTTGCGAGTTCGAGGCTCGCCCACGTCATGCCTTTGAACAAGACGGTGATTTTACTGGTTCAACTCTATCCGTGGTATGATGATTAACATATGTTAACTGTGAGTTAATCAGCGATTGACGGGTATCCAATCAAGAGAAATGTGTTATCGATTTCATCCTCTTGTATGGACTTCAGCTCCAGATCCAATGTGACGTCTTGGAATTTAACTTAATAAAGCCAGTACATGTGCACGTAATAAATATAAGCCTAGATGAAGCACTCACATAAGAAACAAAGTGTAATAAACAGATATCAAAACACATTATAACAATTTAACAAACAAGTCCGTAGTTCCCTTTTACATTGTGCCACCTTTTTATCTCTATAATCCAACTTATATTTTAAGATAAAAGTTGCCGTTTTTAAATGTCCAGTTTAAAATTCAAAGAGCCCTGCCACAAATATTAGAAACCAAATGTAGAATTGCTGTTATTTTGTGAGATATGTTTTGAATTACGTTTCAAGTTATTTCCTTTAACAATTTAAAATCGCAAACAGTTGATGACGACAGAAAGGTTGTTAATAAAACTTCCAACTCTGGTCATTCCAAGTTGTCAGAAAGATGTTTCATAGGATTAAATATGGGCTCTAGAAAACCATTCGAAAACGATTACTTTGATTGTACATATTATATAGTTGGAAGTATTATCCTGCTGGAATTAAACATTGTTCTGTTGACCAAAATGCGCTACAATAAACCTTGTCTATTTAAAAATAATTGCGTTTCCCTTCGCTGGAATCCTCCTTATTATATCATTTTCACGCATGCCATTTAAGCGATGCATTCTTGTATGCATTATGCCTATTTGAAAACAAAACAAAACGAGGTAAGACAAACAAATTAATGCAAGTGTAACTTTATCAATAAAACTGCACTTGCGTGTCTTTATTGAATAAGACAACATGTAGGGTAAACAATAAATAAAGTAATGTTATTTATAATAGTATAAGTACTAGGCAGTTATAAGTGTTCCGTATAAGACACGGTTTAACGAGTTAAAACAAAGAAACTTACACAACGAACTCTAAAACGTTTTATAAAGAAAACAGTAGCTAAACGTAGCAGCCCAAGAAACGAATCGAAGCTACATTATTGCAAAGGAAAGTATATGTAAAGCTATAATGAAGGCTAATTTGGATGATTATCTTGTACATCAAGTCTCATAATTTTGGATACTATTTAATTAAATAAAATACTATTTGTAAAACACTCCGGCAGATTATAATATTCTATAGAAAATTAGCACATGCGGTTAAAATTACAGTATCGTCCAAAATGTTTGCACACTGTTCTATACTATGTTACTGTCCGCATGCATGGAGTAGTTATTGAGTAAATGCCCGCGTAGTAACAGAGAAAGTAACGTATAATCGAACATACATGTCGGTCGGAATTGTTATTCTGATCTTCATAATTTGCTTTGGGTATTTGTTCGTCAAAGCACATATACACACCTGTTTTGCATAAAAGAGCATACTTTTGACATATTATTTTTGAGACAGATCAACCATTTCTCCACAAAATTACATTGCTCTTAGTGGAGATTCATGCCATGTCATATGCCAGAAGTTATAGGGTATCAAAGAAATGGTATGAAGGAAACGGACATTAGCCGAACAGTAGAGCATCCGCTGTGTGCTGTATCCAGAACTCTAACAAATCATTGGACTGCAGTAAAACTTACTGGTAAACGCCGAAAAACTAATGTTGAGATGACCGTGTTTTAATCAGGTTAACGCTTCAAGAAAGAAGTCTTGCAACACCTTACAACAGAAATGTCATGAAGACAATCATTGGACGGTATGTGGAAGAACAGTGAATAGAAGACTGGACAAGGTTATGTTTCATGAAAAGCTGTTTACAAACCGATATCTTCGAGAATTCACTACTGTTATCTTGTTACACGTGCAAGACAGCGTGTCATTTTACAGTTAAGGCACTGTTGGCATGTCATATTTTCAGAAGAATCGTTTTCCTGGCTTGTTAAAGCTGGTGGTAGGATTTTTGTTCGACGTTTGTTTGAAGAACAGATGAGGGAAGACTGTTTTTCACAGAAAACACACAAACACATAGGAAGGGGTGCATTACATGTTTGGGCAGCTATTCATCGTAGTGAACATAGCTTTTCATATTCTCCAGAGAAACGTCAATGATACATTATACAGGCATCACACGAATATGATATTTCTGCTATATGCTAGGGTAATGTTTGGCAATAACTTTGTGTTTCAGGATGGCAATGCTACATCCCGCAGTGCACATATTGTCATAGCCAGAAAAGTTTCCAATTTGTAATCTTATTGAGATCTGTTAGGTTGAACTGACCATGAAAGCTATTAACCACGACTCCAAACCACATGTCGTAGCTGGGTTGAAATAATGGCGGATTACATGAATAATCTCATCAACAGCATGCCATCACCTTGCTAAGGTTATTAGATTATGAGGAAGCCCATTAAAGTATTTGATATTTAATACGAATTCATATAAGATTACAGATGCTATTTATAATGAGTTGATATTATATTTTGTCATGAAATAGGTTCTGGTAAGGTTTCGTTGCAGTAGGTGAAATGATGAAATACACATCTTTTTGCAGTTTTCTGACAGAATTATTTGCTGTTCTAGAACCTCGTTCATGATGTCCATAGAAGCTGTCCCAATATACAAATTATACATATAGAAGTTTAATATAATATGTATTTATCAGTTTGACAAAGCTAAGTGTATTTGTATTTGATTTTGGAAATAATAATCTAATTTGTTATAAAATATGTAAATATTATGTACAAGACTGTACGCAGCTCGCAAAAATGATAGCTATATTAAACAAGTTGCTGACATAGGTATCCAGGGAAAGAATACATCGAAAACAAACTACCATGGTTCCGATGAAAGAGACTGTTGAATTTTGACTATCTTTGTTTATTATTTTTATTTGTGGCTTTATATTACAATAACAATAGGTAAAAAACAGTGGCGCTCGTGATATATTATTCATCACTGTCAGCGGTATTTGCAATTTAATATATATTGATAACTTAAAAGCAGCCTGAAGCTAACCGTATAGAAATATTGTGCAATGACTCGCATATGAACAATACGACTTGGATGGTCAAAGAAACCTAAAAGAATAATCCAAGGATCTGAACGGAAATATGTATCAATATCTAAGGGAAATTATCGGAGTAAACTTTAATTAAATGTCAACTAATAAATCATGAATGTAATATAATCAATGCCAGATGAACGAGACTATATTTATTTTTCATAATTTTAGTTCTACACATGATTCTCGTTTACACCTTAGATTACGTATGTATATTTTTAATTATTTTCTTGAATTTTAATTTTATCCATTTTAATTAGAAAATAAGTATAGTGCTAAAGTTTTTTCTTTTCTTTTCTAAGTTCCGGCTACAACGTTTAATTTCAATTTTACAAAATGTTCTGCCTCGGAAGTAAGTTTCCTTTGCGACGCCAGAGGGCTATATCCTCGTCCTCTCATATCTGTGACAATTCAGCCATTGGACTACAAGAACCAGAAAACATATAAGAAAATTCACAGTCGAGTGAACAAAAGTGGTGCCACCTATGATGCTTCAATAACTGGAATATTATCTACTGCTGGTCTGGCTCGACACCAGCCTCCTCTACTTGAGTGTAAAGTCGAAATACCTGGAACTCATTACAAAATATCCAAACAGATTAGTTATTTTCCAAGTGAGTAATGAAACTAGAAATTGTGCCAAAAGTTATTTTGTAAATTTATTTGACATAAATGAACTTTCTATCCAAATAAAATTACCTATGTAATTTGTCACTGTTCATGTACACGAGTTTATTGGACTGTATCTAAATATTTTAGGGAAGAAAAGGCCACTTTCAATAGAAAAATCCATGAAATGTTTAAAATTAAAGCTTCACAGAGCAGTATACTCATATTTATCTTACGTATGTGTTTATGTATAAAAGAAATAGATTGATAGATACCTAGATATATTGGTATAGAGAATTTTTATGTGGCTTATAGAAACTTATATTTTATTTTTCAGAGGAAAACTTAGCTTAATCTAATTTAGTTTAAACCTAAAAGAACTATATTGACATATTCCAAGAAGTCTCTAAATAATTCCGCGGTTTTGGTATCGTGTTCTTGACTAAAATGTTTCGTTTTGTTTTCCTGAGGACGGCTTTGTTGGAGTGTTCTTAAATTAGCAAAGTTGTTTCTTGTTCTACAAACACACAAGAAAAGAGGAAAAGAGAAAATAACTCACAGAGAGAAAGTAAATGTGTCATTGAGTGACTGCTTTAATTTTTGTGTATTTAAGTACTCGTGAATAGTTAAACAGTTAAATATCGTTAAGTATATAAATATACTTCTAAGCTAGTTAGTATGGTATAGCATTACATTTTACGATATTATCGAAGTATAATGCAATTGTAGGAATAATAACCTCACTCAAAGCTTGCAATTCGTATACAGAACTAAAGAATGGCCGAGAACAGCCAAATTGAGCAAATAATGAAGAAAACGGTAATAGAACAACGGCGTTTGAATACAACTCAAAAATAAGCCAAACAACGCTCTGTAGGATTCGTAGTTTTTTGCTACAAGATGCACAGTTTACAAATACACAGTGTGTTGTTACAGGATGCACAGTTTACAAATACACAGTGTGTTGTTACAGGATGCACAGTTTACAAATGCAATGTTTCTTGTTACAGGATACACAGTTTACAAATACAAAGTTTCTTCCTACAGGATGCACAGTTTACAAATACAAAGTTTCTTCCTACAAAATTCACTGTTTATAAATACTGACTGTATTCCCATAAAGCTTTTACTATATATTTTTTATGCATACCTACATATTCTATGAAGAATTGTATAAGATGAACACTATTAAAAATTAACACTCTATGTTTATAGAAACCGGTTTAATCAACAAGTCAAAATTAGTTTGTTATATTTAATAGTTAACTACTTGTTCCATTTATATATTCTCAGTTTAGGGAGGTTTGTCTTTTTGTTAGAATTTTACGAACATCATGTGTTAGAGCTTTATCTAAAAGATAAATGATTTGTCTGTAAACTATTTTCCCTTCATTATTTAAGTTAAAACGTTTAAGTTTAAAATTAGTATTTTACTGCTTTTATTTCATCGAATGTTACTGATTACAGCAACACTTTCTTTCGATACAGGTCTGCACGATACAAATAAAGGTAGGTATATATTATTTTTCATGCGTATTTATAAAATATATTGATTTTTCTTTAAAAATTTCAATACATCTAAGCAGTTATAAATAGTTAAAACACAAAAGTATAACTTCAACAAATGAAAGTAACTGACTTCACAAGTTGATAACTGCAGAACTCACGAATATTTAATGGCATCATCTCGTTTTTCTTTTTAAATGTTACAGTGAAGTATAACAGCATAGTGTCAATTTAATGAGGTAATTTTTCTTCCTAGTAAAAAACACACCTAGTGATGAATATAATATATTTTTTACACAGTGATAAGTGTTTTTCTAAAGATATTAAATAGTTTATTATTCGAAATAGCATTTTAAAATAAAACTGTACTTTTAAAACGACTTCATTAGAATTAAGTTGTTGATTCGGGAGATATGATATTGTCAATATAACAGAAGCCGACGTTGAAATACACTAGTTCCTAGTTTTGGTGTTTTGTTTTAAGATTGTATTTATTTATTAACTTGGTAAAACAGGAAAGGTTTAGCTATAAAGAAGCGTCGACGGACTTTGTTATTTTATCTATAGTCAGGTTAAAACTAGTTACCACTTCTTAATAGAGCTCTTGATATTTAGAAGTGAAGCACACCATATTTGTTGGGGATATTAGTGAGCAATTACTTTGTTATAATAATAAATTTATCGTAAAAATTCACCGTATTGCTCTACTTATAAATATTGAGCAATAAGAATTTTACAATTAAAGTGTCCTTGTTGGTTTAGTAGGAAACACTAAAATCTGATTTTTGGTTCCATTCAGTCGGCAAAATACAGGAAATTATGTACAGCTTTGTGTTTGCTACTGGGAAAGATTAGAATTATGGATATTAGAAAATTAAATTAATGATTTACCAATATTAATATATATCTGCTTGTAAATAAGTACAAAGCTACATAAAGGTTACCTACGCTCTGCTCATCACGGTTAATGAAACCCATTTTTTAATGTTGTGAGTCCGGAGACACACTGCTGTGTCATTAGGGAGCTGTAGATTTTGAATGTATAGGGCATAGACATTGTTAATTGAACTGAATGTGTTAGTTTAACAATTTAAGAGAAAAAGAGTGGGATTTAATTTGTGAGGAAAAAAAAAGAGTTTTATCTTGCATTTGTTTAACAGGAAGAGTTCCCAGTACTGACGACGTCTTTGTTTCTATGCGCTCAAAAACCTGTTATGCAACTGAAGGATAAAGCCTTTAAAAAAAAAAACAAAAAAACCCAAAAAACTTCTGAATAAACGTACACTATTCTTCTTCTGTAGAAGCTATGAAAAGTAAAATAGATATATACATAGAAAATGAAATGAAAATTTGTGAAAAGAAATGGAGAAATAAAAATTTAAAAACACATATACTACTTTTGTTCATCTTTCATCTGTGAAAGCGTTTCTTTTTCATTCCCTAAGAAATTCCTAGCGGAAGCATTGACGTTTTTAACTTCATGAAAAATATTAAAGTACAGTTTGTCAATTGTGAATAAAAGTAATGCAGGAAGGTTATTATTATTATTATTGAAACCAACTGCTTTCATAAGTGTATAAGCATGAAGTTTATTCTGAAGTGAATATTTGATGAGTCTGAACTTAGTTTAAATAAAGCTTTCATATTGTTATAAAAGTTGCGATTCATAATAATAAAAAAAAAGGATATTTACTGAAAGTTATAAAATAATCTATTGGTATTAATTATAAATGTAATAATGTTGATTGTTTTGTTAAAATTATTAAGCATTTGATAAACAGCTGTTCTTGTATTATTTCACAGTAGTGAAATACGCTGTTTTCATACCTCCGTTGATTACAATTGTTTAGGAATGTCAGGCTAACTTGAACATTCGGACTACTCAGAAAAAAAAAAAAAAAAACAAGGTATAAACTTACTAATTTGGATAACCTTCGAGAATTTTTTTTCGAAGTAACTTCTATGATAGTGATATATTTATAAATAGCATCAAACAGGATGGTTAAAACACAAAGACATGTGACGTAATATTAGGTTGCTTCTCGGTATATTTTTACTGCTATGTAAATGTGTTCTGATGTAAGCTTGGCCGTCTAAATAAAACTTGACCAAAATAATTCCCCATTCCATGTTTCGACTAAAAATCTAATTTAAATAGCTGAAAAAAATGTATTTGCAAACGTTGTTGATCTCAAAAAACTAAAAGTTTAAGAAAGTTTCAGAAATTAAAGAAACTACTGACCAAATTTTTTCTTATTATTCAGGTGATCCTGGTCTTTGTTTCACGATCTTTTTCCCCATTATCTTTGCATGGCTAACCAGTCTACGATACCTTGTTGCTGTTTGAATAAGTACCATACAATCAGACACATGTGGGTGAGTTACAGATATATTTAGGTAAATGCTTTGATTTAACATTCGTGGCATTTAGAAATACAAGTTTATTGAAGGTTAAAAACGTTTACTAATCAGAGTTCGTTACATTTCGAATTCCACATCTTTTGAGTTGACATTTAATTGAATTCCAGTAGTTATTAATTTGATATCCATACAATTGGTTCAGCATAAACAGATTTTAATTTTGTGAAGCGATGCTTTCTCTATTTATTGTAATTATGGTGAGCAGCTATACAATTTATGAAACTTTATAGGATAATTGATGTGTTTAAATCTGAAGCTATTACTGGTCTAAGTACTTGTCAAAGCATGATTACTCTCAGATGACAAAGAATTTCGCGAGATGCTTTATGTTGGGCTTGAAAGTGATTTGACCATATTTTGATGTTTATTTATAGTATAATAAACATTTTGATGTTAAAAATGTGTATCATACTCTTTGTCTCTTTGGAGACTTGTGTTCGACTAGTAAAAACTGTGGAGTTTCAGCTTTACTGTTATAAAGGAATGTTATATTATCTTCAAACTGACAAACCGTGCTGCGCTAATATCCATCTTAAAGCGTCATATCATGTAAACGAATTATAAATACGTTTCAACTAAATCTTTGATTGTTACTACATAATGTTAGCCTCATGAAACAAGATATTGAGAGAAAGTTACTTTAGTAACATTGTATAATGGATGGGTTGAGTATACGTAAAATATGTGTCACAGGACGGCTGGTAGGAGTATCAACACTTTTACTAATAAAACAGAGTTAGATTTTTACTGCAACTGGGCTTCTCGTCATCACGAATACGTAAAACATCTTCTGCACATAAACTTGACCTTAATGGTTTGTAAAAGGGATAGTTTGACGACACGTAAAATATATTTTGCACATAAAATTTAAGGCTTATGTTGTTTGCATGGTGCCCTAGTATCTTTCTTCTGTCATTTCACACAAGGTACTCTTGAAATGCTATTATATGCTCTTCCTAGGTTAAATTTGTATTGGACCGTCAAAGAAAAACAGTAAAAATTACTATCAAATGTGCTGGTCTGTAGTAATGGCCAAGCGCGTGAGGCGTGCGACTCGTAATCCGAGGGTCGCGGATTCGCGCCCCCGTCGCGCCAAACATGCTCGCCCTCCCAGCCGTGGGGGTGTATAATGCGACGGCTAATCCCACTATTCATTGGTAAGAGTAGCCCAAGAGTTGGCTGTGGGTGGTGATGACTAGCTGCCGTCCCTCTAGTCTTACACTGCTAAATTAGGGACGGCTAGCACAGATAGCCCTCGAGTAGCTTTGTGCGAAATTCCCAAACAAACAAAAAAAAAAAACAAAATGGTCTGTAGTATCATATCTTTTTATTGTAAAATTTGTTCACGTGCGTCATTATTGCATACGTATGTATATGTATTGGTAAACGCTGAATGAAACACTTTCACTATCTTTAGTAGAGAACATAAGATTCATGAAAGTAACGAAATACGATATATGGTGTTTATCACCGGCACAAGCCAAAACACTAGTACACAACCTATCCAAAAGATGGCTGGAAGATACGTAACAGATCAGATTACCTTGATCTTCAAAACAGGGCCAGCGTAATTAGACAGGAAAATTAGTCAACTGGTAACCACTTAGGGTGATTAAATAAAACGATTATCGAGAACCTGGACTTTTGGTGAACCAGACATTTTTTATGCATATTTCAAGTGCTAATCCTAAATACACGCTATGTCACTTTGTAGTGAGCATTTTGAAATATATACCCTTAAACTTTCCATTCTTCAGAATATTTTATTTGGCTATGATAAACAAAAAATGCAAGTGTGAAGGCAACATTATAAAACTCATAATTAGGCTTCATTATGCATTGGTTTGTAATTTTCTAATGAAAAAAAACAGTAGCCTAAAATTTTAAAATTTATTTTATAATTATGTCAAGAAAATTTTCCCATCTTATTCCCCTCCACCTCTAGCTACCAAGTATATACGACATATAATCAACTTTACCTAATGTCTTCCCTGATATAACTCAGACATTTATTAGGCATTATAATTTATCTCCAATGAATCTCCAATTTATTTTGTTACGTACGTTATGTAGTAAGATTTCAAATAGTCGAAAATTTTAATTTTAACTTAGAAGTTAATTACACGTCGACATATATCAAATGTAAGATATTTTCTGACGAGATTCATACATACAGTTTTCTTTTTTAACATAAAATATATTTTAATATACAAATAATAATACAATTTATAATAATAGTTATTACAAATAATGGTTTATATACAAGAGTTTTAGAAACTTACAAACAATACTGAGTTCTATCTGTTCTTGAACTGAATATTTTATCGAGCATGTTGATATTGTTACACTTTACTTAATGGCTAGCCTCACGCTGTTTACAAGCTGACTTTTTCCGACGAAGATATATAACATCCTTGTAGAAAAGGAATGTTTGAAGTAAATTCACTGAAGTTAAACGGTTTGTAATGTTCGAAATCTATAAACGTTTCTGGTCAAATATCTGTAGTATTCCGATTAATAAGCGTTTATCACAAATATAACTTCCGAGTTTTATGGTATACCCAACAATATATTAAACTGTCTCCCCGCGTATTGCAATGGCTATCTTTTATACACATTAGGCGAGATTTTTGAAAGTTCAGTTGGTCCAACAATTCTGGTATTTACGTACATATATACATAGTTGATTCTTACGCTCGTGAATCTTCTACAAATTCAGAGAACAGGCGGGACTTTTGGAATACACATTGAACAATATTCGTTACATGCATTTCTAAATATATAAATAACTGAAACATAGATACTGTTATAAATGTATAAAAGTAAATCTGTTACATATTTGATACTTTTGGTTGAATAGTCTCCGTTTAATTATAAATGATTGACATCCTGTTTCTTATTATCTTCATACTCATCTGATGATAGTGTCTCTTGCTTGGGCTCACTGCAACAGATTTCCAGTTTTCATTGACACTAGCACATGCTTTTCTGTCGCTACTGTACAGCTATCCATATTGATAACACATGGCTGATCTGAACGACAACGACTTTTAATCATTTTCAGATTTTCAGGGTGCAGCACATTAGTTGAAAATCCGATCATTTTATATTATTGTCATGACTATAACCAAACTGTGTTAGATCAGTGAAGGAGGATCAGAAATGAGTGCTGAGTACCAGTAAATAACCTAAAAGTGAGCTCGATTAGCTTTATCTGAAATAACTGTAGAAAGGATGTCCTTTCACGAGTCTTTGTCGTTTCTAAGAACATAGTTTCTTTGCAATCTTTATGATATAAACGATACCAAATCTGAAGAAATCCTAATGAGCAACAGCCGTAAAATATGGAAACATAAGGTAAAGGGGTGTTTAACAGTTTTCTATTTCTTTTTCGTTCATTTTATCTGCAGCACAGCCGTAATGTTCTGTTTGTTTGTTTTTGAATTTCACGCAAAGCTACACGAGGGTTATCTGCGCTATCCGTCCCTAATTTAATAGTGTAAAACTAGTGGGAAGGCAGCTAGTCATCACCTCCTACCATGAACTGTTAGGCTACTCTTTTACCAACGAATAGCGGGATTAACCGTCACATTATAATGCCCCTACGGCTGAAAGGGCAAGCATGTTTGGTGCGAGCGGGATTCGAACCCGCGACCCACGGATTACGAGTCTACCGCCTTAACACACTTGGCCATGCCGGGCAACAGTTACGTTACAACACGTTACAAACTTAGTGATGACGAGAAAGCCCAGTTGTAGAGAAAAATGTATATGTAAAAAACCGGTGGTTTGAGTTGAGAAAATTTTTATGTAGAGGAGCGAACAACGTTTCAACCTTATTCGGTCATCGTCAGGTTCATGAAGAAGGAAAGTTTGTTTGTTTTGTTTTTTTAATTTCGCACAAAGCTACACGAGGGCTATCTGTGCTAGCCGTCCCTAATTTAGCAGTGTAAGACTAGAGGGAAGGCAGCTAGTCATCACCACTCACCGCCAACTCTTGGGCTGCTCTTTTACCAACGAATAGTGGGATTGACCGTCACATTATAACGCCCCCACGGCTGGGAGGGCGAGCATGTTTGGCGCGACGGGGATGCGAACCCGCGACCCTCAGATTACGAGTCGCACGCCTTAACGCGCTTGGCCATGCCGGGCCTAAGAAGGAAAGAAGAAGAAGGTCGAAATGTTGTTCGCTCCTCTACATAAAAATTTTCTCAACCCAAACCACCGGTTTTTACATATATATTTTACGTTACAAACTGACTTCTGTTAAAAGTGTCGCCTATTATTTTGCGTTTGGCTGTACTCCAAACATAATTCAAACATAACAGATTACGAGAGTAGTTAGGCTTGTCAGAGTTGAAGACAATGTCCTCAAACATACCTCAGAGTTTTCACATCTAATGACTAACGTTGTTCTGAATAATCTTTAAGAAATGGTGTTGCTCCAGGAAAATTAACAAGGCCATGGGTGCGGCAAAGGATGTTACATAACACAAAAAACAATGGCCTTGAAAACGAAACTGTAGACTCAAATCTAAGAACGTTTCTTGGAACCATCTAATACACACTCACAGAAACTAGTGTTGAACACTGAAACCAACTGTTTCACTAAGGCAGTAACGTTCTTCGTCTTTCTTCCAAACATAGATGTCTACTTCTAAGCTATATCTCATCGTTGTATTGCTACATTATGTTTCATAATTAATTATGAAACTACTGAGTAGGAAGGAATAAAAAGTGGAATCGCCTTCTAGTACCAGTTTGGAAAGACTTGTTTCCATTGCAGAGAACAACCACCCTTACAGAAGTCACTGATACAAAATGAAAACTGTTACTGAACGATAGCTGTTTCTGATTCCAGCAAAACTTCAAGATTGATTATTTTTTAAAGCAAAACTGTAAAGTCAATGAAAGAAGGGTTTCAGCAAGTACAGGAACAGATGTCATTGTTCAGTTTCTGTATGCGTTGATGGATTGTAGAAAATGAGTTTAACAACGTGCCGAAAGACTGTTTTTAAATCGACTTATCAGAGGGCGAAGAAGCTACAATCAGCTTTTGTTTTACAACATTGCATTTTCGTAGTGAATTAGATCATAATATTAAATAAACTCCATTATTTACTATGTTACTTGTTTGTTCTGATTAAAATATATAAGCAGTTTTGATCAGAAACAGTAAATGATTTTGTGAATAACAAATAAATTCAGTAAATCATATTCCAAGAAATGTGTTAAGTAATCAGTGTGAACTCACGACGCTAGAAACCGGGTTTTGGTACCCGTGGTGGGCAGAATACAAATAGCTTACTGTGTAGCTTTGTGCTTAATTCCAAACAGAGAAAATCGTAGTGAATTAGATCATAATATTAAATAAGCTCCATTATTTAATATGTTAACCGTTTGTTGTGATCAAAGTAGCTTTAATCAGGAGCTGTTGATGTGAATACAAATAAATTCAATAAATCATATTGGAATATGTTTCGTCAGTAGTGTAGACGTTGAAGTCTGATGATTTAATTTTTCAAGCTTTACGTCACACTTGCAATCAGCTGTAATTTGAAGTCATTGTTTTGAAGAAGGCTAAATTATTTCGTAGCTCTAATCGAAGGCGTTTTTTTTTTGGTGTAAGTTTAATTTTTGTATTCTGGAAAATTTTTCGCAGTCTTATTTAATGCTTTTGAACTAACTTTTTTGGTGACACTTTACTTCCCTTACAATCACGAATCGATTAAGTTTGACAAAAGCAAGTTGAAAGCCTCTACGTAGTGAAAATTGTAATCTTCCGCACAATGTAAGTTAAAAAAAAACTGACAGTGTTCTTTACACCTAAAACAAATAAGTTAATGCTAGGTATAAAGGTTAGGTCTTAGGGTATACGAAAACACTCCTCATTCAAGAGGTGTTTACTCTTTTTCATATAACAATGTATAGTTTATCGTGCTTTATAAATTAAACTGATTTATCTCGATCAAACTGGATTGGAGTTAACGTTACAGAAGTTTTGACCAGTTATTCAACAGTACACTCGTTTGCTCGAACGTTCCATATAGCTACACAATGTTTGATTATTGTAATGTTTCTAACTAATGTAGCACTTGGAACTTGTCTAAGACAGGAGAATCCTACACTGTTCATAATACATTTTGATTTAATGAGGTTTACGCTATTGAAATAAATGTTACAAGTTTACATTTAGTGAAAATAAATTATGAGGCTGACCTAAAATGAAACTAAGGTATTAAAATTTGTGATACAAATCAATCTCTGTTGTTACAAAACGAAGAATACTCGACAAGTGAAAACATTTATAACTTTTTTGATACGATTGTGTTTGCCTAATCAAGAAAACAGATTGTACAGAATGACATTTGAAACACTGTGATAAACAGTAAAATCTGCTCACAGATAACTCCAGAATAATAGTAACTTGAAAACATATTAATATAAGGTTTTGGGACAGCATGAGTCCTATTGCTACAGTCTGGCTGTTTCAGAATTAAAACGAAATTAACTTCAAATCAACTCTTATCATTCATATGCTTGTCAAACCTTTTCTTAAACTAATTTAAATTTATCTTTTCTACAACATCTGAAGGCAACCCATTCCTAAGTTCAATCACATTGTTAAACAAATAAAACTGTCTTAACTGAAGACAACTCCTACTCTGCCAAAATTTGTACTTGTGTTCTCTATTCTCACTGTTAAATATGAAAACATATGATGCATCAACGTTATCAATTCCCCTTAATTCTTAAACACTTCAGTGAGATCTCTCTAACTTTCCTTTATTCGATAGAAAACAATTTGAGAGATTTCAGTCTCTTTTCATATGACAATCCCTCCATCTCAGTCACCATTCTAGTAACCCTTCACTGAATCCTTTCCAATAACTTAATGCCTTTCATAAGTTATTGAGCCCGAGAGTGAAAACAATATTTCAAATCTGGCTTAACCAGTGACCTATACAATGAAATTATAACTTATTTAGACTTATATTCAATGTTTTAGTAGAAACATTCTAAAATTCTTTTTGCCCTGCCGCTAGTAACAGCACACTTCTTGGATGGTTTTAGAGACTGATAGACTCTTACACCAAGGTCCCTTTCCTTCACAATACTCTTAAAGCTATTCACACCTAAATTATGATTATACTTAAAATTATGGTAACCCACATGCATTATCTTGCATTTTATGATGATTAAAACCCATCTGCTATATATTTGTCCAACTCACTAAATGATCCAAATCCTTTTGAAAATCTGTAGCATTCTTTTCGCAGCCACTAACACCTAAGACTTTGATATAATCTGCAAATTTAAGTAATTTATTGATTATTTCTTTATCTATCTCATTGATGTAGTTCAAAAAATGCAGAAATCCCAAGACTGAAGTATCCCCTTATGATAGTAATCCAGTTTGACTAAACTCCATTTGTACCAGCACTCTGTTTTTTAATCCAACAACTATTATGTACAGTGAGCTAAGTTATCTCCCAAATCTAGAGAGACATTTTTACCTACGAGTCTTTCATACGGCACCTTATAAAATGCTTTCTGCAAACACAAATGCAATAAATCTACATCATTGTTCCTCATATACATAAACAGTAACTTTTTCAAAGAATGTTCAAAGATTTGTAAGGTAAGATTTTTCCTTAGTAAAATCATATCGACTATCTAATAAAATTCTAAAATTTCTTAAATGACTTTGCAAAGCATCTTTAAAGAGATTTTTTCAAAACATTTTCAACAACTGTGTAAGACTAATGGGTTTATAACTATTGGGACAATTATAATCCCCTTCCTTGAAAACAGGAATTATATTAACTTGTTTTGTTTTGGGAATTTCGCACAAAGCTACTCGAGGGCTATCTGTGCTAGCCGTCCCTAATTTAGCAGTGTAAGACTAGAGGGAAGGCAGCTAGTCATTACCACCCACCGCCAACTCTTGGGCTACTCTTTTACCAACGAAAAGTGGGATTGACCGTCACATTATACACCCCCACGGCTGGGAGGGCGAGCATGTTTAGCGCGACGCGGGCGCGAACCCGCGACCCTCGGATTACGAGTCGCACGCCTTATATTAACTAACTTCCAATAATATGATACCTGTCCACTATTCAAGGACTGATAAAAATAGTAGTAAGTGGTTCACGTATCGAATCTTTAACTTCCTTCAAAAATCTTGGAAAATATTGTCTGACCCAGGAGGCATATCGCTTTTTAAACTTCCCCACTTTTTCGTAACCATTTCAGAATTAATGCAGTCATCTTGCATGATCTCGTTTCCATTTATCAACTGTTTAAGCTGTGAAATACTTCTTAAATCTTCGTTGGTGGTTAAGGCACTCGACTCGTAATCCGAAGGTCGCGGGTTCGAATCCCCGTTACACGAAACATACTCGTCCTTTCAACCGTGGGGAGTTATAATATGACGGTCAATCCCACTATTCGTTGATAAAAGAGTAGTCCAAGAGTTGGTGGTGAGTGGTGATTACTAGCTGCCTTACCTCGTCCTTTCAACCGTGGGGAGTTATAATGTGACGGTCATCTTACTATTTGTTGATAAAAGAGTAGTCCAAGAGTTGGTGGTGAGTGGTGATGACTAGCTGCCTTACCTCTGTTCTTACACTGCTAACTTAGAGACGGATAGCGCGGATAGCCCTCGTGTAGCGTTGGGCGAAATTCAAAAACCAAACCAATCTTCGTTGGTAAAGACCGAAGAAACAAATAGATTTAATAACACAGTCATCTCATAATCATTAGATACTAGCCTTCCATTATTTTCCCTCCAGGGTCTTACCTCCATTGTAATATACTCTTCAAAAAAAGAAACGCAAAAGGCAAAATTTGAGACATATTGTTAACAAGTTTATTCTGAGTAGTTCTGTATGACATGTGTAAAACTTTGCACATTCACTGCTGAACATTCAAAGTCTGCAAAGGCGAAGTCCACGCTCACTAGTTGAAGTTTAACGTCACTCAACGTCAATAACGAGTATGCCCCCTGTGAGCATCAATAACTGCTTGACATCTCCTGCCCATGGAAGCGATGACATGACGAATCACATCCTGTGGAATGGCTGTCCACTCAGCCTGCAAAGCTGCTGCAAGCTGAGGTAGAGTCTGCAGTTGAGGTTGTCGCCGTCGCAGACGTCGGTCCAACTCGTCCCAAAGATGTTCGATGGAGTTTAAATCTGGTGATCTGGAGGGCCAGGGAAGAACGTTGATGTTGTGGTGTCTCAAGAAGACAGTGGTGGGTCGGGCTGTGTGAGGACGTCCGTTGTCATGTTGAAAAACGTCGTTGACGTTCACCATGATGGGTTGTACATGGGGCCTAAGAATCTCGTCGACGGTTGCGTACGGTCTGATCGGAAATCCTACGCAGCCCTGGTATGGTTGAGACAGTAGATGTCACAGTGGTGGTCTTATCCCGAAGGTTACGTAACCGGATGTAGCGATCTTGTGCGGGCGTGGTCACACGAGGTCTGCCAGATCGTGGACGGTCACAAGTTGATCCATGTTGTTGGTGACGATTCCATAGCCTTGTGATGGTGCTTGGGTGGACATTCACAGCTCTGGCAACATCTGATCGAGATTCGCCTGCTTCTAAGCGACCAATGGCATTGTTGCGTTGTGCTTCAGTCAGTCTTGGCGTAACTGTATTGCGTGTCGGTGGCTTAACACTGAGCTATGGAAACCGAGAAACCGTCACTTTTATAGGGATTTTGCACATGTTGCACTTGCAGAACATGCAGATCTCTCAAACAAATTTATTGGACACGAATGCGTTTTGGCGAAAAATCCGATGTTTTCATCCGTTTTGAAAGTGCACGACTTTTATTGTCATTTTGGTCTGACAATCAGTGCCTTAACACGTGTAACATCACATACTCTGTGCTTGTAACGTTATTACATATATTTCTTTTAAAATAATAAAAATATCCCTTTCGCGTTTCTTTTTTTGAAGAGTATATTTTGTTTACTCTTAATGCATTTAAAGAAATCTTTACTGTTGATATTTATATTTTCAGCCAATCTTTTCTTATCCATCACTTTACTGATATTCTAAAATCTTTGATGTTCCTTATCATACAACTTAATTTAAATTTCTTAAATTTATGATGTTTTTCTTTAATTTTCTCTCTTAAACTCTTCGTGAGCCAGCGTGGCTTTTACTTGCAGCTACATTTGTCTTTCTACAAGGAGTATGTTTACCTTGAATATTAAATAAAATTATCTTTAAAAGTTTTCCACATTTAATCAGTCTTTTTAAATAAATTAGCTGTTCAATTCACCATAGATAATTTTTCTTGCATCCCCTCAAAATTTGCCTTTTTGAAACTTGTAACCAAAATATCGTTATTCGTTATCTCCATATGCAGCACAAAATCGATTCCTATAAAACAATGTTTACTTGTACCCAGATGTTCCCTAACTTCCACTTTCTTGATCACTCCTATATTTGAAGTTAACAATAAATCTAAAATAACATTATTTCTACTGGTTCCTTGACTAATTGATGAAGAAAGTCATTCTTAACAGTTTCCAAAAACCTTTCTCTCTCATGGTTTGACTCTATCATTTTCCAGTCCATATGCCTGAAAATAAAATCATACATATGATTTAAGTAAAAGGTGAAAGTCTTAATCTTATTCTAAATTTTCTTAATAATTTCATCAATATCGTTTGGTGGTCTGTGACAAACTGCCACTAAAAATCTTTTCACTTTTTATCTGCTAATAGAAACACAAATGGATCCATTATTTTTTCTGTTGTTTTTAATATCCCTATCATCAGCATGATGTAACTCATATTTTACATGAATAGACACTCTTTTTCATTCTATAATACTCTATCCTTATTAAATAGCCTATAACCCTGTATTTAAAAGAAACTTCTGTCATTAAAATCATTTAACCATGTTATTCCCATCACATCAAAATACTCAACTATGAGTCAACATAGAGTAAACTATGTTATTTCTTATACTTCTAGCATTACAATAGTAACAATTAAACCTATCCTTATAACTACTTTTATACTTATTTACTAGGCTTAACTTTTTCCGCTCTTATCTTTCTTGCATTTAGTATCTCCCTGACCCTCACCACTGTCTAGTCCTAGTTGAAAACTTCCCTTACATCTGCGTTAATAGCCTTAACAAACAAGCCAGCCACTATCCTATTAAAATATAACCAATCCATTTGAAAAGACATCTTTCTGCCAGTGAACCGATCCCAATCTTTCAATAAGCCATCTGGACATCGTTACATTCTAACCTAAGTCTAGCATTTAGCCCTAGTGACCTTCTTATAACTTCATCCCCAGTTATTTTGGAGTAGAGTTCCTGATAAAACTAAGTTATGTCATTTTTCTTTAAATGGCGTCATCAGCCATTTATACCTATTAATTAATTACTTTGTCATGCCTTTCCCTACATCATTATATCTTATATGCACCACATAAGCTGCATCTCTGCTGCCCTCTTTATTATATCTGCTGCTATGTTAGTTATATCTTCCACCTGTGACATTGGGTACCATGATCTGATTAGTTTTTCCTGTTTATCCCCCAGACTATTTTACCCATATACCTGGTCATGGAATCATCTATAACTATAACCTCCCATCATCCACATCCCTTTTATTTTATTGCCTTCCAGTAGTTTCTCATCTGCAGAATCCAAGAATTGAAATTTTTTGTTCAACAGAATAGACTCATTATAACTAAATTCACTACATTTACTCTAATTGCACTATTTCGAACTTCCTGAATGTCATTGTTAGATGTATACCCATTGCACTCAGATGCTTAAGTTTCTCATGAAGTCATACTGCAAGTTCCCACAGTTTACGCTTCTTTTTACTTATTGTCTTTACTTTGATAAGGATAGTCTCCAACTTCTCTTTCAACCTACAAATTCTACATAAAAATTCCACATCGGCTCGGCATGGCCAGGTGGATTAAGGAGTTCGACTCGTAATCTGAGGGTCGCGGGTTCGAATCCCAGTCGCACCAAACAGACTCGCTTTTTCAACCGTGGTGGCATTATTATGCAACGGTCAATCCCACTATTCGTTGGTAAAAGAGTAGTTCAAGAGTTGGCGGTGGGTGGTGATGACTAGTTATCTTACATTGCTAAATTAGGGACGGCTAGCGCAGATAGCCCTCGAGTAGCTTTGCACGAAAATCGAAAGCAAACAAACAATTCCACATCTTCAATATTAGCTTTTAAAAGTACATTGCGATCTCTAGTTCCGAAATAAAACCTACTCATTGTACCCATTACACTCTGTGTGCAGTGTATCTCCGCGTTCACTAGATCTTAGCATTAATTTATATCATATTCTTTATATTCAAATATAAAATATTAGGAACAGTTATTTCAATTTTTGGGTTATTGATAATTCATAAATTGTTCGACTGTGGAACATTTACCTGCTATTTTTAGAGATAGACTTATTTTTCAATATTTTTATAGTTAGATATCAATAGATATATATATAATAAATAAACTTAGAATTTCGAAAATTGTTTAATCTCGAAGTTAAAGTTCAAGGGAATTCCATTACAATTTGCACTCTGATCAAAGTGTGTTATTGGATTATACGAGTTACAGAGAATTCCACTCCTCATCAGTAACCATGAACACAAGTTAACCAAAGAGAGAGATATGCTGGACTATATCATGGTGGCAAGTATCATACATATTGTTGGTTTGTGAACATACTTTATTGTGTTACTTATTATAATTTATCTCGGTCAAGCCTCCAATTTACAATGTTATGCATTATGGCTTCAAATAGTCTGAAACTGAATTAACTTGTAATTCAAATTTAGGAGTTAATTAACTGCAGAGGTATATCAAATTTATGATATTTTCCAACAAGACTAATACACACAATTGTAATTTCTGTGTACAAATATATTTTTAACATACAAATAATAATATATAGTTAATAATAACTGTTATTACAAGTAACGATTTATATACAAAAGTTACACAAATTTACAAACAACAATGAGCTTTTATCTGATCCGGAACTTTCTTAATATTTTATCGAGGGTTCATGATGAACGAATGAGTGCTTACTTGATATAGGTACAATTCAAATAACGGAGAGCTAGCTAGCTTTTCACACGTAAGTTTTTCACAGCTAAAGTTATACAATGTCTAAGTATATATTTAACTAAAACAAACATCGACATTAAATAAATATTTAACAGTAAAGTCGTTAAAGTAGTCATATGAGAAAATATTATACGCTGGATGGACGAAGTGAAGGAAAGTTGCCATTTGGTCAATGGTAAGTAGCTATGTTAAGTGTAAAACTACACAAATCTTATTAAACGAACATTTGAATAGTTGATACATTAAAAAACAAAACAAAAACAGAAAACATTTCTTATTCCTTTTGACATGACTTTTTTTCTCGCGGGTGATTATAGGAATGTTTACAGCGCATATTTAAGACTTGTTTTCTGAAAGTAGTTTTTCGTTCGTAAAAACATATCTAATGACAACTGTTGAATGATCATATATATAGTCTTCTTGGATGCGATTTTGCAGTAAAAAAAAATAGTTTGTTAGTTTGTGTATGGCAAAACCGCTAGGCATTTATACCACTGCCTTTAATATTGAATTGTCGATGAGAAGGAAGAAAACCACTACCATTTCTTGGAATGCTGTTTACGAAAGGATGATGAGATTCGTTCTTAGATTATAATGCTCTCACCGTTGACAGCTCGAAAATGTTCATTGGTGGGCTTTGATTTTACGAGCCGCAAGGTGCGAGACAAGCCTGAAGAAAGATATAGTTATCAAACAACTCACATGTAAAATGAGACAAAGAACATGTATTTATTTGTGAGTTTGCACCTTTGTTTTAATAGTGTGGGATGTGTGTGTGTGTTAGGGAACCACGCAAATAATTACAGAGCTGGCGTTAGATATGCATATTAACTGTAAAAACGAAACAAATCACAAGTGCTCGTGCCATTTCTTTTCTGACAAATAACATGACAGTTTTCTTGTGGGTTTTACCGAATAATAATAGTAATAATAAAAGAAAGATCCTTGCGTTTTACATAAGATGTACTTTGTTCTTTTCGCACATCCGTTTTCTATCCAGATAGTTTTGATTTTGATATTAGTTTTGATATAATTTCCTGACGTGCGTAAACATTTCGACGCTAAAAATTAATTCGAAATTATGTTTATCCATGCGTGTATAAAAGTATTTGGAATAACGGCTTTCTTGGATGCAGTGGTCTATCTAGAACATCATTTCTGCACGATAATGGAAGTTTACTGTAACACGTGCTAACAAGACTGTTCAGTATTCCTATTTATTGAAACATTCCATCATGTTTTATTTCAAGAAGAATAAATGAAAGTGGAGATTTACACGTGTTTTTAGGTATAATCTTTTATCTTAAATAGTGTTTTAACGCATGTAACTACAGGGGCACTTAATAGAGGACATACTTCCGCTAAGTAGGTTTGACCATATTCGGTTCTCCAAAAAATGCACACACTTGTCCGTATGTATGTCTCGGTATCAACGAACACAAATGATTATTGAGAAGACAATGGGTAAAAAGAATTTACGCATGCCCATAAAGTTTCATTAAAATCCAATAACTGTCTGACTGAGATATGGAACAAAAAATAGTGCGAAAAATTAGTTCCAATATTACAGATAGGGATTTTTTAACATTTTCATGCCTTTGATGAGACCTTTGATCTTGACCTACTAGAAACTGATCACTTACAAATTTGATCATAGTCCAAATGTATGCCAAGTTTTGCCCAACTCTATTCAGAAATCTTGCTGATAAGCGCACAAACAAATACACACCCAGGAGTGAATGAAACAATTGGCGTTTCAATAGTCAAGTTTGCACTGGAGGCCAGAAATATGACATTTATAGGACTACACACTGTACAGGTGTTAAATTAATTAATTTGTTTGTTTTGAATTTTGCGTAAAGCAACACGAAGACTATCTGCGCTAGCCGTCCCTAATTTAGTAGTGTAAGACTAGAGGGAAGGCAGTTAGTCATCAACACCTGTCGCCAGCTCTTGGGCCACTTTTTTTACCAAAGAATAGTGGGATTGATCGTAACATTATAACGTCCCCACGACTGAAAGGGCGAGCATGTTTGGTGCGACGGGTATTCGAACACGCGATCCTCGGATTACGAGTCGAACGCCTTAACCCACCTGGTCATGCCGAGCCTAAATTAATTGAAACTTTTGATTTTGTTAGATATCATTTCGTCAATAAAATAGCTAGTTTTTCAAGCAGTGCACTGTAGTCAATAAAAGTGATAGCTTCCATAGTGTTGCATTGTATTGGGAAAAATATAATGACAGTTTCTAGATTTTGGTAGTTATACACCATAAACGAAATTATAAACGGTGTCTGTACGATTGACATTTTAGACATGTTAAGTATTATAATTTATTACGGCTGAGTCTCCAATTTATCGTCTTATGTATTACGATTTCAAATAGCCTTAACCAAAATTAAACTGTAAATTAAATGTTCAGCTGTACCAAATTTATTATTTGTTCCAAGAAAAGTGATACACACAGTTTTCTTTCTTAACACAAATATCTGGTCTAGAACTGAATATTTATAGACCGTTCACGATGAATGAAATAATTTCGAATTGCTATAGAGTTGATATCGAACAATCCACTTAACGGTTTGCTAGCTACCCCTTTCTACGTGAGTTTTAGTCCGCTGAAGTTATACAGTGTTTTCTTAGAAATACTAACCTCCGATAGTAACTCGAAGAAGTTAAACGGTTTGTGATGTTTTGAATCTATAAACGTTCTGGTTAAATATCTGTTGTTTTCCGACTGATGAGCGTTAATCCCAATTATAGCTTCCGAGGTTTATAGTATATTACTTGTAGCAAACCAACAATATAAAACTGTCTCTTCGGGTGTTGCGATGGCTAACTTTTATAATCTTTAGACAAGATTATCGAAATTTCAGTTGGCAATATTACTGGCAATCTTTAATATTTTACTTGTACACATAGTATATTGTTGATTCTTACGCTCGAGAATTTTCTATGAATTTAGAGAATAGGCAAGACTTTCGAAATAGACATTTAACAAAATAGATTACATGCACTTCTAAATATATATATTGAACTAAAACACACATCGATATTAAAATAAATAAATATATATATAAGTATATCTCTCACAAACAATAGAAAAGCAATACTAGCTGAAGAAAACCTTCATTGGGTTGTAGGAACCCTGGAACAAGAAGTAGATGAAATTATGGTTTTATGATGTGGTATGAGAGGATGTAATAAAGTTGTTCCATTTTTTTAAAAGAAGTTACTTGATAATGTAAATTTGCTTATTTTTACACGAACGTATTCATCTGGCGATCACAGATATGCAAAACAATAAAATTAATACCAAAGGACATTTTGTGCGACATCTCACCACACAATGGTTGTCAGGATGTCACTTTTCCCAACAGATGGATAGGGAATAGTGAGCCTTTAGAAACTATGTTTTTGTGGATACGCTAGATGCTTGATATTTTTCACTCATCCAAATAGAAAACACAAAATTAAAACTGACTTATACGGTAATAGAGGTATGCCACTTGAGCGATATAAGAGGTCTGTTCAAAAAATACGCGGACTGACGTCATAAAACAAAATGGTGCTTTATTTAGAAGTTACAGGTCTGGGATCCCTTCAAAGTACTCTCCTCCCCAACGCACACACTTATCCCAACGGTGTTTCCACTTGTTGAAACAGTCCTGGTACGCTTCTTTTGTAATGTCCTCCAGCTCCTTCGTCGCATTTGCCTTAATCTCGGGAATCGTCTCAAATCTTCTTCCTATCAAGGGTCTTTTGAGTTTGGGGAACAAGAAAAAATCGCAAGGAGCAAGGTCAGGTGAGTAGGGGGGTGGGGAAGAACAGTGATCGAGTGTTTTGCCAAAAACTCACGAGTTCTGAGGGCTGAATTTCGCACCAACGCGGTGCATCTTCAATTTTTCGGTCAAAATCTCGTAACAAGATCCAACTGATATCACACACTCTTCAGCAAGCTCCCTGACAGTCAGACGTCGATTTTCCCGCACCAGGGTGTTGATTTTGTTGACGTGTGGGTCGCCACTTGAAACATGCCGTACGCTTCATAGCAACATCACCGTAAGCCGTGTTAAGCATAGCAAAAGTTTCAGTCGCAGAGTTTCCAAGTTTAACACAAAATTTCACAGCAAGTCGTTGCTCCTTCAGGTCATTCATTCTGAAATCCGCCAAACGAAGAAATCGCACTTTACTTAAAACCGCGTAGTTAATACCCAAATGAAGATATCTGCAATCGGGAAATGGCGTCGTAATCAGCTGATCTGTGCAAACCTAGCTACACTAAGCGGATTCCCCTGGAACCAACTGGAGCCGCTCAATTCAAACAGTCCGCGTATTTTTTGAACAGCCCTCGTATATATATATATATATAAACTTCCGTAGAAGTAGGATCTATACAGTAATACAGACATACCGCTTATCAACGGCGCATAAACTTCCATATAAGTATGAGTTTGAATACTGATGACTACATTATATATAAAGATTTAGAAATCTTCCATAGAGTTTGAGTTTTGTACATCTATAGAGATAGACCGTCTATCAAATACAGAACAAACCTCATGTAGACGTGAGATCTGTTCGTTGTTGAGGGCTGATTGTATACCAAGGCCTCCAGTGCACGTTGTTTAAACATAAATATACAGACCAAATCAAAGTTCTTAATATTAGATACTTTAAGTTAATGTAGTGGCTCACGTATCACTGTCACTAAGTGTGAAAAACCAAAAGTATGTTATTTTGATAAAGTTTGTTAAAGACTGATTATATATCGATCATTACTTCAGGGAACTCCCTTTCAGCTAATAATTTGTAGATTTTGTTTGTTTTGGAATTTCACACAAAGCTACTCGAGGGCTATCTGTGCTAGCCGTCCCTAATTTAGCAGTGTAAGAATAGAGGGAAGGCAGCTAGTCATCACCACTCACCGCCAACTCTTGGTCTACTCTTTTTCCAACGAATAGTGGGATTGACCGTCACATTATACACCCCCACGGCTGGGAGGGCGAGCATGTTTAGCGCGACGCGGGCGCGAACCCGCGACCCTCGGATTACGAGTCGCACGCCTTACGCGCTTGGCCATGCCAGGCCTATAATTTGTAGAGAAAGCTGATGTGTTTAACATACTTTGATATTTTATTATAGAATAAAGATATATATATATAAATGCCCGACCTTATTATTTTGGCCTGGCATGACCAGATGATTACGGCGCTCGACTTGTAATCCGAGGGTCGCGGGTTTGAATGCCAGTATCACTAAATATGCTCCCCCTTTAATTTGTGGGGGTGTTATAATGTGACAGTCAATCCGACTATTCGTTGGTAAAAGAGTAGCGCAAGAGTTGGCGGTGAGCGGTGATGACTAGCTGCCTTCCCTCTATTCTTACTGCTAAATTAGGGATGGCTGGCGCAGATAACCGTCGTGTAGCTTTGCGCGAAATTAAAAAACAAACAAACCTTATTATGCCATTATAAAGTTATGATAGATACACTGCTGGACAAAATCTTAAGGCCAATGAACATAAAGAAAAAATATGCATTTTGCGTTGTTAGATTCAACCACTTATTTGAATAGAGCTTCGAAAGATGAAAATAAGAAAAGGGAAATTAGAAATAAAAAACATTCTCGCATTTAATAGGGAAAATGTGAACACTATGAAATTAGCCTAAATACAAGCTGGTCAAAAGTTTTAAGACCATACTGAAACGAAGCGTTAATCGGTAAACACCAAATGAAATTTAGTCATTTGTGTTCAAACATTAGCGTTGTCAACATCTCTTATTGACATCTCCTGTGTTACATTGAGTGAAAACATGGCAAAGGCTAAAAGGTTAATAGAATTAGAACGTGGCAGAATTGTCGAGCTGCAAAAGCAAGGTATCTCTCAACGTGCCATTGCTGGTAAGATTGGGCGTTGCAAAACTGCTTTTGCAAATTTCTTAAAAGACCCTGAGGGATACGGAACGAGAATTTCAAGTGGTCGGTTTAAGAAAATTTTGCCGGCGTTGAGCAGGAGGATTCGACGGGTTGTTTGGCAAGACACCAGCCGATCGTCGAACCAGATTAAGGTCCTTACGGACCCAGAATGCAGCTCTAGAACAATAAGACGGCATCTACGAGAGAAAGGCTTTAAAAACCATAAACGTCTTTAAAGGCCACTCCTCCTTCCACACCACGAAACAGCTCGGTTAAACTTTGTTGAGAAGCACCAAACATGGGAGGTAGAAAAGTGGACGAAGATTTTGTTCTCTGATAAGAAAACATTTAACCTGAATGATCCAGATGGCTTCCAACGTTACTGGCATGATAAGGATATCCTACCGGAGATATTTTCTACACGACACAGTGGAGGAGGTTCCATCATGATTTAGGGTGCTTTCTCCTTCCATGGAACAATGGAGCCTCAAGTTATACAGGGCGTCAAACAGCAGCTAGCTACAATGGCATGTTGGAGAGAGCATCCTTATTGACTGAAGGCCCTCGCTTGTGTGGAAATGACTGGATCTTTCAGCAGGACAACACTGCAATCCATAATGCCCGCAGGACAAAGGACTTTTTTCATGGCGAATGGTTCTTTTGGACCATCCAGCGTGTTCGCGCGAACTGAATCACATTTGAAATGTTTGGGGGTGGATGGCAAGGGAAGTCTAAAGAAATGGAGGTCAATTTCAAACCGTGCACGATCTTCGTGAGGTCATCTTCACCACTTAGAATAACATTCCAGCCAGTCTTCTGCAAACGCTTATATCGACCATGCCAAAGCAAATGTTTGAAGTTATTCGCAATGACGGCCGTGCAACTCACCACTGAGAATTATTGTTGGGTATTTCCTACCCTGTTTAGGACTTCTTTATGGTACGGTCTTGAACTTTTGACCAGCTAGTATTTAGGCTAATTTCATAGTGTTCACATTTTTCCTATTAAATGCTCAAAATGTTTTTTATTTTTATTTTGTCTTTTCTTATTTTCATCTTTCAAAGTTCTACTCAAATCAGTGGTTGAGTCTAACAACACAAAATGCACATTTGTCTTTATGGTCATTGGCCTTAAGATTTTGGCCATCAGTGTAATTTTATTCATACTATAGTGGAGAACTGCATTCCACACAGAAATAAATTTATCTGTATGTTTTGAAATGCTCGTACAAAGCTATACAAGTAGCTATCTTTGCATAACCATCCGTAATTTGGAGCTAATAGACTAAAGGAAATCGAGATATTAAACAATACCCATTCCAACTCTCGGGCCACTCTTATCTAATCGAATAGAGCAGTTAATCCTTCCTTTATTGCGCACTTACGGCTCTAAAGTTAAGAACATATTGGTAGTTATGAGTTGTGAACCATGAACCTTTAATCCAGCCACGTTATCCACTAAGCTATGTCCGATCAGACAAAAGTAATAATTGTTCTATTTTCATTCTGTTATAAATCACCAGAACAAATGTGTATTATTTAACTAATGTTCTTATTATTCAGTTATTACGAGCTATAGTGTCTCAGATAACTTGGTTGATGATATTATTTGGACTAGAAACAGTTGTTTCAAACTTATGTTTATATTAAACAAATTGGATTAAAAGCTAGATCCTATAGTGGTGCCTTCATTTTGATTGTAGGGTTTTACTATTAAGCATCATAAAAAAAATGTTTGAAAACTTTTACCTGTTTGAGAGCCATATGAGAGTTTAATCGATTTGTGTATTACTAAATGACGAGTCACTTTATGGTGAAAGTTATGGCGGATTGGAACAAAGATAATCACTTTCATTTTGTTTGCATGAATTGTAAGGTTGTAGTTATGACTCCAAACCAAGAAGTTGTTGATTTTAGCCTGTATAGCACAATAAAGAATGACCTGTCTTGCAGGTGGCAACAAGAGTTGTGCCATCAGTGTATCTAAAGAAAGATTAAAATGTAGGAATGATAATATTAGTAGAATGTGGCGTGTAAAACATAGGGGAAGAGCAGGACACTGTGAAATTCCAACCAACAATAAAAAAAAAGAATAAATATCTCAATGAACGTAGTTGTCTGTTATTAAAGGAGGAAAACGGTGAATAAGCCAGATAAAAGTACTTGGAAGTGTCATCTGCAGGCGTTTATAAGTGAGGCTATAGTGCTGGACAGAGTCAAAGTCTCATTCAAATTTACAGAACAATATTCGTATGAATTCGATGAATGAAATGACCCAAAATGATGTCAGAAAGTTTTAGGAGTTGATCCAAGTAGAAAAGTGAGGGTAAAGCCATTTGGATTATTGGGGAGAAAGTTTTTGCTTGTAATAAATGTATGTAGTTTGCAAACAAAAATTATTATGAGAGTTTTACCAAAACATTAGTTAGGCTAATGGGATGATATAATCTAACATGTACTGAAGGCTTGGTATGTTTTAAATTGAACAAGTTGTAAGAGAAAGGACAGAAGATCGTATGTTAGCGATATGTAATCATAGGTAACTTCAGATTAGTGACAAGGGATCAGATGTTGACAAAAAATGTTTAACGCTCATTCTCTATACATTCCAGGAAAATATACAAACTATATCTGAAGTAACTAGTGAAAAATATTTGACGTCGAAAACAGCAACTTGTAAAGTAGTAGCGTTATTAAACAGCAGATGTTTATTGAAGTCGGAGTCATGGCTTGAAGGTCCTGTCACCTCGGTGCCCCTCAATAGAGAGATATCCAAAAAGTAAACAGACATACCTTAATAAATTCCAAACAAATTGAGCACACATAGTTCTAAAGCCCAAGCAAAGCAATCTTAACATCTCATGGTTCCGAAGAAATGAAGCCAGATATTAAAAATAAAATGTTGTTTATGAAACTTTGTTTTTATTCTATTTTTCTATACTCTTTTAATACAGTAATTATGATTAGAAATAATCTAGAAAAGAGTATGGACATGTAAGGATCTTAAAACGTTTTTCATATATTTTTAACGAGTTCATTCATAGTGGTTTCAATATTACCAGTACGAAACAAAAACATGAGCAACTTAGCGATTACATAAGAAAATCATAGTAGCTTTATAGCATTTATATAGAATTTACTAGGAAATATGATAATAGTAAAGATAACTAAGCAATATAGCAGGTTGTTCTTATAATAAAATACTTATTAAAATAAGAAAAATATCAATGGCTTTAGTAAAGTATTGATTCAGTTATTGTTGTGAGTTAGTTGCAGTTTGCGTAATAAAGTAAATACATCTCAACACATGACAATGTTGTTCCACATCCAGTTATCTAAAGTACAATATCTGTAGAGTAACGTTAAAGGAAAACCAGCTATTCAACAGTATCCAGTACCAACTCTTGGGTCACCCTTGTCTCATCGAATAGATCAGAGGTGCTATGTGATAACCTTGCAACAATAAAAACAAAATTGGATAAAATAGTTAATCAGGTGAACGTTATCAGGAAAAAAGAGTTTTAACAACAAAAGAACAGGCGATTAAAAGAAACTGTTATTTCATTAAAGGTGATTGTGCAAGTTTCGAAAAAAAGAAAGTTTGATACATATTATTGAACAGCACCCTTATTGATATTCCTTTGGAAATTTGTAAAAGTTTGTTGCTTATTATCAGAAAAAAGAAATAAATTGCAAAGCATATCCTCAATTTTACGGTGTTTTGTCTTAATATTGCAGTTTTACTCCATCAAAACTTACAGTTTTGTAAGATTTACTTTCAGTTTTATTTTTTGTTCTACCACGTTCATCAAATCTGTATCAGAGCATTAACGAGACATCAAACTTTAACACAAGAAGACATGTAATTCATTACGACAAGTGACAAAAAGGAAAAGAAAGAACCAGTAAAACATATGTTATTTACTGCCAAATGAAATCACCATAAGATGATATGTGTCGTGGGATCAAAATGAATTTCATGGCTAGGCTGATACTTACACAGAATAATATAAAACTCTTATTGCCAATGGTGTATCGGTGTTTACGGTTGTTTCTCTAAGCAGTAACTAGATAGTGTCAATTGATTATTTCTTTACTAATAGTATGACAGGCCAATAATGAGCAAATCTGGTTAGAATATACTCAACAAAAGCTATCAAATATTGAGATGGCAGTTGTTGCACCTGTTTGTGATGGTAGAAGTTGCCTTTTGTCTATATTGGGCGTTAATATGTCGCCACAAACCTTCCAGTCATGAATGTTTTACACCAACAACGAAAATGCAGACCTGACATATGCCACATACTCTTTCGAAATATTTTTGTACATTGGAAAATGTTAAAAAATGGAGATAGTGAATACATTATTTGACATTTTTTCTCTTTTATACAAGAAGAAATAAGTCTTAAACCTCGAGAATAAATAAGGATCAATACACACTCATTGAGAGAAGTACCAAATAAAACATAGTTTTGTAGAACACACATTAAGTTCAAATGTGGCAGATGTCATGTAATTTTGCTACATAGACTTAAACTTATCCAAGTTACATTTATAAGAATATATCATAGAATCGTTAATTTGTCTAACTACACAAATAAAATGATAATTTTCAGTTAGACATTTTGGAAACATTTTCTTGTATAATCAAAAAATTATGCTTTTCAGTTACTCGCCCAGCATGGCCAGGTGATTAAGGCACTCCACTCATACGCTGAGGGTCGCGGGTACGAATCCCCGTCACACCAAACATGCTTGCCTTTTTAGCTGTGGGGGTGTTATAATGTTATGATCAATCCCACTATTCGTTGGTAAGAGAGTAGCCCAAGAGTTGGCGGTGGGTGGTGATGACTAGCTGCCTTCCCTCTAGTCTTACGCTGTTGGATTAGAGACGGCAGATAGCCCTCACGTAGCTTTGCGCGAAATTCAAAACAAACCAAACCAAATTTGCAGTTACTAAACATCACCGGACAGAGAACTTTCGCATCTTAACGTATAAAATAATTTACTTGGGTAACTAACAGTTATTAAATCTATGCAGCAAATACGCGAAACGCCTGTGTGCTCATACTCACCTCCCATGAAGTATTTTGTGATATATAAATTAAGTCAGGATAACTTGCAACTCTTTTTGTTTTTTTTTGTTATACGTTACGAAGTAAAAACTGGAAGGAAAACAACAACTGTGCAGTCGCTTAAGACGTAACGCAAATTTTACACGTTAGAAAAGACAACAAAGCACTTCCTTGTGGAGATGTGTTACACGTGTGTGTGATCTTGAATTACGTGAGCCAATACGGAATGATTGTGATAAGTTAGGTGCATCAGATTTAACAGCCTTTTCTTCCTGCAAGGAAGCAACTGTAGGATACATGGCTAATTACGTTGTGAAAGTGGCACGAAACGAATACATTGTACAGATTTATGAACGTAATCTATTTCAGCAGAAATATCAGTGTTGTTTACTTACAAACTTTTAAATTCTAAACCAAGATTAGAAGTTGTTGTAGGTGATTTATGTGCTGGCTCACTTAAGGATAACGTGGCTCTATCTTTCAATTTCTCTAATCTATAAATTGTTAAGGCCGCCATATTTCTCCAAAATATGAATAGCTATTAATAAATAATAATGTATATGGTTTCAATGAGCATTTTCATCATTTTGTTAATTTCTTTACAATTTAAAACTTTTTTGTTGATTGTTTTCCTAAAATGTACAATTTTGCCCCCCCCACTGGCACAGCGGAATGTCTGCAGACTTACAAAGTTAGATACTGGGTTTCGAT
Source organism: Tachypleus tridentatus (assembly GCF_004210375.1). Classification (NCBI taxonomy): domain Eukaryota; kingdom Metazoa; phylum Arthropoda; class Merostomata; order Xiphosura; family Limulidae; genus Tachypleus; species Tachypleus tridentatus. The sequence goes on along the minus strand of NC_134837.1, from coordinate 243,141,314 downwards.
ACCCTTGGTGGAGAGAGCATAGCTTTGCTTGGTTGCTTGTTTTGAACTTCGCACAAAGCTACACGAGGGCTATCTGCGCTAGCCGTCCCTGATTTAGCAGTGTAAGACTAGAGGGAAAGCAGCTGGTCATCACCACCCACCACCAACTCTTGGGCTACTCTTTTACCAACGAATACTGGGATTGACTGTCACATAATAACTTCCTCATGGCTGAAAGGGCGAGCATGTTTGGTGCGACCTCGATTCGAACCCGCAACCCTCAGATTACGAGTCGAACGCCTTAACTCACCGGGCCATGCTGGGCCCGGAGATCACAGCTAGCCCATTGTGTAGTTTTGTGTTTAACTTAGAAAGAAACAAACAAACGATGTACATGTTTAGAAAATTCATTTAAAATGTTACGTATTGCTGTATTTTAAATTACTTTGTTAATTGCTTTGCCAATTTTCTTGTATTGATTACTTTACTTTAGTGTAACTTAATGAAACTATAAGATTTTTGAACATCTTTTTTTTAAGCCATAAGTATGCACGTATTGCGTTCAATATATCTTCCTTTCTTTTTACGTGGGGCCCGGCATGGCCTAACGGGTTAAGGCGTGCGCTTCGTAATCTGAGGATCGCGGGTTCGCGCCCGAGTCGCGCCGAAACATCCTCGCCCTCTCAGCCGTGGGGGCGTTATAATGTGACGGTCAATCCCACTATTCGTTGGTAAAAGAGTAGCCCAAGAGTTGGCGGTGGGTGGTGATGACTAGCTGCCTTCCATCTAGTCTTACACTGCTTAATTGGGGACGGCTAGCACAGATAGCCCTCGAGTAGCTTTGTGCGAAATTCCAAACAATTCTTTTTACGTAATTAATTCAGTGTAAGAAAAATAACATAATGCTTTTTATTTTTACAAATCTTGAGTGATTAGTTTGATCACGTGTTGCTTTAATAATGTATTGAGTTTGAAAGATATATTTTATTGTGCGCTGTAGTTGACTTTGAGTAGAAGTGTTGTTGTGCTCAGCTTTGGCCACGGTTCATAAAGTTTAAAGTGTTCTACATAGTACTCTTTTTATTTATGGATGAGTTTTAATGTTTCGTTCTTTCTTGTACTTCTACAATATTTAATAGTTTTTTTGTCAACTATTTGTCTTGTTTACCATTTATGTTAAATTTACTGTTGCATTGAACCGGTAATATGAAATACACATTTTACATAAAAATCACCATATTTATAACAATATTTTTAGATCTTGCAAAATTATATATATAACCCAGGAGTTAGAGATCTCTGTATGAAACAAAAAAGTGTCCGGGTCCGTCGCTAATTCATATAATACACAATATTGTTAAAGTGTTCCATATCTTTATATTTTTGAACATCTAGGCTGATTTACGCTAAATAAACAAAAAAAATCAATGTTTTTTATATGGGTCCGGCATGACCAGGTGGTTGAGGCATTCGACTCGTAATGCGAGGGTTGCGGGTTCGAATCCTCGTCCACCAAACATGCTCGCCCTTTCAGCCGTGGGGGCATTATAATGTTATGGTCAATCCCACTATTTGTTGGTAAATGAGCAGCCCAAGAGTTGGCGGTGAGTAGTGATGACTAGCTGCCTTCACACTACTTACACTGCTAAATTAGGAACGGCTAATGCAGATGGCTTTCGTGTAGCTTTGCGCGAAATTCAAAACAAACAAACAATGTTTTACATATATTTAAAGATGGTTTGAATTTTCATTTCGTAAGATAAAGTGCAATGTCCGGAATAATCGAAACAATTTAATATTACTTTTTCAATTAAAATGTAAATATGCACAGTCAAAGAGAGAACATTCGCAGCTCAGGATTTCTATGATAGACAATTTATCACTGAATTAGCTCAACTAATACTATTGGGTTGAGGAATAATTCGTGAGCGTTTTTTCAAGTTAAACAAATATATTCATAAATGAAACGCTTTTGCAAAATATTTCATGTCATGTTTTGCTCTAATAGATGGTGTGTTTGATTTTCATATGTCTTTAATTTTTGCTTTCATTTTCAGCTCATTAAATGGAATGTCAAGTGGACAAAATCGAGCATTTTCGACACCATCTGCTTTTCGCATTTAATTTCTTGCAATTTCGTTTAAAACAATGCACACTATATACCTAGGTATTACATGAAATAAAGTATCATAATAAATGTTTTGGGTGTAATGTGTTCATGCATTGAAGTATTGTATAGTCTTGCATGTAATGTTTGAATGAAATTATTTAAAAACGCTCACGAATTATTCCTCAACCTAATATATTGTTTTCAAATCATAATATCAACGTGAACTCATTTTGTGAACTCGATTTGATGTGATTGTAAAACACGAAGAGGAATAGTAGTTTTACACTTACCTTACTGAATCAGTTTTAACGAGGGCCACTCTTTAGGTCCTCGTTGCCACGACAAATGCATTTCCGCAAGAAAGAGGTAAATGAATGTCGTTATAAATATATCAAAGCCTGCCCTTTTTTACACTCACAAAAGATAATTTTTAGAGACTTCTATAACACCAAAATATAACATATTATTCCATTGCCTAATACAAAAAACAAAACAAGAAACGTTTCCTTGGAATTTCTTTGGTTGGATAAATGTGGTTACACACCTTATCCAATAAAAAACACACGTGAATTTCTTCATTACAAAAGGAACAAAACACATAGAGAAACGGACTAAACTATAAAAATCGTATGGGCTCGCCACACCCCTGACATACAGTTATTTTAAAAAATAAATAAAAGGAAAAGGAGCAAGAAACGAGCAAAATAGATAAGGGTTGCGTGATTTTTGAGCACGGTATATCATGAAACCGTTTCGTGTACCATCCATATTAGTAAATCTTTAAAGGCAGAATGGTAGGAATACTACTATTTAGAATCTACATGCGTTTTATTGCTAATTCAAGAGTCGCGTGATTTACGTTTGTAGCCCTACGTCAGAGATACAGACGATCAGAACTTTCATAGTTTTATCTGGGAAGCCATACTAATATTTCATTTTTAGATGTACTCGTACCCACATTTGTTTTTATTTGCGATTTCTTTTCTTCCAAATTACGAATTTTAAATGTAGGCATAGAATCTGATTTTTTGAAAAGTCACCCTATACGGCATATGACTGTGATTTTAATATAGCCCAATTTTGACTAATATCAATTTCAACGAGTTTATAAATGTACACTTTACCTTTTATATGTTTTCTTTTGTAAAATTTATTGCGTTGAATTATGAATACTTTTCACAATGACCTTATCAGTCATAAGCAGTAGTGAGCTATCACAAAATAGCATTAGAAAATGGCCAGATAATTAAGGCACTTGACTCGTAATCTGAGGGTCGCGGTTTCGAATCCCCGTCACATCAAACATCATATTTTCAGCCGTGGGGTCGTCACAATGTGAGGGTCAATCCCACTATTTGTTGGTGAAAGAATAGCCCAAGAGTTGGCGTTGGGTGGTGATGACTAGTTACCTTTCCTCTAGTCTTACACTGCTAAATTAGGGACGGCTAGCACAGATAGCCCTCGTATAGCTTTGCGTGAAACTAAAAACAAACAAGTTGAATTTAATTTCTATTAAATTAAATTCCGTGTCGTCGTCACTTATATTCTGTAAAAGTTACGGAGAAGTAAAACTCATTTAAAAAAAAAGATGGTTACAAGGAAAAGAAAGACACCGAGTTGGTTAAAGTATTTCATGTAATAATATTTCCTTTTACTTACAAAAATAAATGGCTGAGGTTTTGTTATTCATGAGCTTCATGCAACTAATGTCCTGGTTAAAGAAGAACAGAGTTCAACATAACTCGCTCCTGATACTAATACGCAAGAACTAACTTTTGTTGTTTTATTTAGAATTCCTTCGTTATGTAGATATTCGTTTCTCCGAATTATTTTCTTTTGCTTCATTGTACAAGCATAAGTAAGGACTCAATTTAATTTACATACATAATTACCAAGGATTAATATTGCCAAGACGATGATTTATACAGATGAGTGTTGTTTTATTATATTAATGAACGCCGACAGCCTTTATTACGGACAGTAAACCATTAAAAATAGTGAGTTGGCAAATCGATAATTAGGTTAAAACAACGTATTATTAAGTATGTAGACTATGTTAAGGAGGTTTAAATGTAGTAGGTGGGTGGTTGTATGATTATACAAATTATGCTTAAGAATTTACGAACATATAAATCCCTTAATTACACAGGCCTGCGAATTTAAACTTCATGAAAGTTGCTTTGCTTTTAACAACGCATTTTCCATAATTCAACCACAAAGATTTCGAAAATAATGTTATTGTTTTTTCTGTCACGGAAGGACTTTTTACAAATCGAGAAGAAAAAAAACTATTACTTAGATCAAATCATTATATCGTTTATCACAACGAAAAGTTTTACTATTATTTTTGGATTACAGAACGATTGATGAGACTTTCACGTCGCGATTGGTCTAGAGAAATCTATAACTAGTGGTTGCAAGCATTTTAAATATAATAAAACGTGACCCTATTTCAATGAAAATGATTCATTTATATAAAGTACATATGACGTTTTGTGAAAAAGTTGTAGGTGATGGAAAAATATAGATATCATTTTTGGATTCAGCGTACAGGAATTACTTTATAACAAGACAATGAAATCATCGCAAACTTGCGTTATCTTTAATAGCAGACAGGTTTATCTTTTAGTTTAATTTGATTGTGATAAAAATTGTCAAAAACTGGTCCATTTGGTAAAAGTAAACACTTGTATCTTTATTGAAAAGTAGTTCATCTATTTTATACTATTGTTTATGGATATGTTTTCTGTATCTATCTATCTAGCTAAGTATCTATAGTTTTAATGAACTTCATATTAATGTTGTTTTAATGAGGTCATTTCAAAACTCTCTTTGTTTACTTGATGGTTACCTAAGATGGCCGAAACGTTGTTCTGTGCTATATTTTAATTAAAGTTTTAATACCCATTCCAGCTATCTTTAGAATACATATTCTACTTCAAGTGAGTTTCTCGTCATCATGATTACGAGGTCATTTACTGTCCATTTCATACAAGCTTTTCACTATTAATACTACAAAACTGCCGCTTTAATATGCAAAATAATAATTTGCCAGCTAAACCATATAATGTTTTCTAGAATTCGGTGTCATGAGAGCATTTATAAAATACATAACATCATGCTTAACGACGTTTGTATTGTATGTCTGTGACATGAAAAAAACAGGTAGGCTGGATATAAAGTAGTTTGTGTAAATGATCCAGAAGACCCTTTTAAAATAAGATAACATACATGAAATTATTATGGCTTCTAGAATGTTAACAATAAATCTTCTACAGTTGAGTATAACACAAGAATGCCTGTTCGAAACAGTAATATAAAACGGTTTGTATTCAGTTAAGATTTTTTCTCAGAGAAACATTAATTTTAATAAAGAAAATATAAAGTATTCGTCTAATATTTTACTTCATTCACATCTCCCCTACAGTAGGCTAGTTTCACCGAATACACGTCTCGTGAGTGATGTTGCTGGGTATAGCGAGGCACGTAAATAAAGAACGTTCTGTATATCATGGTGGAATTTAAGCAGTTTGGTTGGTTTTAATACACAGCCCTTTACTTACCATTTATAACCTAAAAAGTTGAGTACTATGCGATTTAGTTCATCTACAAAATCTTTTGATATTATGGGGATATTTCTGAAGAAAGCCACAATTTTCTTTAGTCATCATTTATATTTGAGTCCAGTGTGAGATAAATAAAAAATAATTTATTAATACAAATTGTGTTTTATGTTTTTCTTATAGCAAAGCCACAAAGGGCTATCTGCTCAGCCCACCGAGGGGAATCGAACCCCTGATTTTAGCGTTGTAAATACGAAGACATACCGCTGTACTAGCGAGGGGCATTTTTCTCTCAGCCCACCGAGGGGAATCGAACCCACAAATTGTGTACCTTCTTACATATAAAGAACAGTAAATGGTCTTGAATATTTTAACGAAATTTTTACAAAGAAAAGTGATAAGTTCATGAGCTCAATGGATCAAAGACAGCCTTTTGAAGAATTAACAACCACCTACATTATTCATTAATTTTCTGCATCATCGTGGCTTTTTAAGCTGTGCCTACTTTTAACCGTCGTAATAATATAGATAATAGTTAGAATTATTTTTCTTAGTGATGCATTTTAATAAAACACCATTTTCTTTTGTTTCGCCAGAATATGTCAGCTAAAACAGACATGGCTAAGTCGTCAGTTTGTTTTTGAATTTCGCACAAAGCTACACGAGGGCTACTTGCGCTAGCCGTCCCTAATCTACCAGTGTTAGACGAGAGGGAATGCAACTAGTAATAACTATCCACTGCCAACTCTGGGGCTACTTTTTTATCAACGGATAGTGAGATTGACTGTACATTGTAACTGCCCCCCGACTGAAAGGGCGAGCATGTTTGGTGCAACACGGACTCGGATTCGCACCCGCGACCCTCTATTTACAAGTTGAATGCCCTAACCACCTGGCTGTGATAAACCCACTTAGTGGTTAGTACATCCATTTCAACAAGAACGCCTTACACACTTCGAGGTCATGGGCACACTATTGGAGCGACGATCAAATCTAACTATTCGATCAAACAAGAGGACCGTGAGAGTTGATGATGATGCTGTTGAGTAGCTAGCTGCCTTTATTTTAATCTATAAGTTTAAAATTAGGAATGACGGATAATAGTAGCTTTGCTCAAAATTTTGAAAACAAACAAGCATATCCACTGCATGACTGAACGTAACTATTTACTCTTGTACTAAGTAATAACTTCAGCATACTTCTGAATAATGTAAAAAATATAACGAATGTGTGTGATGTTATTAGCAGTCATTTGACTTTAACACAAAAGTCACGCTGGTTACATATGTTTGTTAGAGCTTGTGTGTTATAAATACGTTGGACAGTTGGTGTTTAATTCGCTGTCTTATATCCTTTGTGATGTATTATTTCTACGAATACATATTTGTAATAGGTTAGTTTTTATATACGCCTACCTTAGGCTTATGTGCCTAATCAGTTTGAACGTTCATCTCGAAGTTTGTTTTAAAACTAGGTAATTTGAAGTTTTTCAACTAAATAGGAACAACTCTGTCAAGAACGGACTAACAAATAATTTCATATAGTTCAATCCTGCTCTAAAATTACATTCAAATCACTAACAAACAGTCTTTCTCCTTGGAACGTTTCATGATAATCAGTTATACTCTTCTTAACATGTACAATTAGTGCACTAAATTTTGTCCGCCGCTAGGACAGCGGTGAGTCTACGGAATTAAAACGTTAAAATCGGGGGTTCGTTTCACCTCGGTAAATGCAGCAGATAGTCCAGTGTGGCTCTGCTATAAGAAAACACTCTCTCTCACACACATACGTATTGAATTTTAATATTTATAATTAGTATATTGCAAAATTTCACCAAATGTCAAATGTATGGCAGTCAAAGTTCATCATCTAATGTGAACCAAGTAATTTCTTCTCAGTTTCACTTTTCTATATAATATTAGTATATTATACGTGGTATCAGTTCTCGACGTTATTTTCTTCCAGATTGCAGTCAAGTGTCATTAGTTCTCTGTAATATGAGTTGTTTTTCGAGTAATTTCATTTTACTGTCAACATACGACAGTAGCTGGTAATAAGATATATATATAACATATTTTCTTACGCTAGCGTAGGCAAACAAGCAGCTATTTTCAGGAGCTCTCATTTTTGAATCCGTAACGAAAACATACACGTCTTAAATTATAGTATTCGTTTCAATACACGGGATAAACAACATCTAATGATCCTTTATCTGAACGCAGAATAAAAAAATCAAGGTTTACTTTTTCATGGCGTAGTATTTACTTATATATATTTGCACTGATTATGAATTTAAGCACTGAGGAAAAATATGTTTTTTTTTAACGCAAGTTATTTAATTAACTGCAGGATCATTAAAACTCTGCTTTTAGTATGATGTAACTTGTCAGTTTAATTAATTAATAATGCTCGGAATCTGCTAATTGTTTGCTTTGTTTTTCCAATAATAGAATTAACGATCCCATGCTAACTCTATCAAAATAATTATATAAACCACGTTCGGCAGTCAATTACATTTCAGTTTTAGACTCTGTTGTTTGTTAAACTCGGTGATGGTAATTTGATTAGATTTTTGTTAAAGACATTTTTTTTTTAATTATAGGTTTATTGATAATTTACCTTCCAAAAGTTATAATTCCGAAAATATTGTGGCATATTCAATCAGCTGGATTAAACTTAGTGTGGCACATAATATTAACGAAGAAGTAAACAATTTAAAACTGAATGGCAGCACCTGTCTGTGTTCGTGTTGGAGTTCAAATGTTCGACAAAAATAGAATCTAATACATTTGTTTGTTACCTGTACACTTGGGCTTTTAAAGCTATTTGTAATTTTTAAGAAACGCAACATTGTGATAAAGAATGAACTGTTTTATCAGCTGAGCTGCTCTTATTAATTTAGAAATAAAAGAAACAAATGGTATATTATTGTATTTATCTAAACAATAGTACTTTTAAAAATATATATACCCGTAAATTCTTATCTCTTAAATGACCTGATCAAACTAATTGTGATTTTAGATTGATATAAATGAGTTGTATTACTTAGTGTAGTTTCACTGCGTATGTTGAGAATTGGGTGCTGATTTGAAAACTGTAACATTTAAAATTCACAGTGTTTTACTGGCTGAAGGATGAGAGTTGAAGAGCTATACAGGAGTTTCAGTTTAAAATAAATGAATAGTTGGGCCCGGCATGGCCAGATAGTTTGAGTACTCGACTCGTAATCTGAGAGTCGCGAGTTCGAATCTCCGTTACACCAAACATGCTTGCCCTAGGGTCGTTACATGTTACGATTAATCACATTATTCGTTAGTAAATGAGTAGCCCAAGAGCTGGCGGTGAGCAGTGATGAGTATCTGTCTTCCCCTGGTCTTATGCTAAATTAGGAACGGCTAACGCAGATATTTTTCGTGTAGCTTTGTGCGATATCCAAAACAAACAATCTCAAAACACTCTTCCATTAACTGTCCTAAAGGCGTAAATTAAAGTAACCTTTATTTTACTTAAAGAAAGTCTACAAATGTGAGACTGTTTCTGCTTATAATTAATTGAAATGTTCTAATTTCATCCCATTAACACATTCACTGCTTTATAATAAATTAAATATTCAAGAGGTGGCACGGATTAGTCACAGTGTCCCAAATCTGTATGCCACAAGAGAAACTTACTTTCATATATAATTGTTTATGACCCATGATGTGTCAAGAGGTCTATAACCAAAGTCAGTTGTGACTCACCGTCGGGACACGTGATAGGAAAGTTCTTAATACAACCAAATATGAGAGGTCCTGGTATTCGTTTTACTCGGAATTTTACAGTTAAACACCTTATATGTCGGTGTCGTGGTACAACTAGTCTTGTCACTGACCATCTGAGTCTTGATAGATCGTTACCTCACTGCTGTATGGGTGTAAGCACAGAAAATCTGTGGCGTTACCCACTATGCAGTTGAAAGTTTGTGACTAAATTTTGTTGCTGATCGGATTGACTAAAAGTGCTGTACTGGTGCCAGTTTTACGAATTTACATAAATCAGAAACCTTATCGCTAAGATAGAAATAGCGTCACTAGCCAAATTCGAACAAGAGTCCATATTCCTTTTAAGAGTTTTCTAAGTGGATTGTATTGTTTCACTGGTGTGAAGAGTAAGTACTGCAGATCTGGTGTCCTAATAATTTACAGAACTACACATGTCTTTATAGATACAGATATACATAGAACGTATTACGTTTTTAGTTAGGAGGAAGATTTTGCTTGTATGGTACGTGTATTTAGAAAAAAAAAATCACTTGAAATATTGTATTGTTGACAAGTGAAATAAACATAAACATTAGTAGCAAGACAAAAACCAGCATGAAAATGAGCATATATGGCACAGTGAATATGAGTTTATTGATGCATTAGCTGACATACCTTTTAATACTGATAAGTCCAGACACGCATATATTTCATGTTTCCGATGTTAACTGTTTGTCGGTAGAAATAGACGGCGTAAGTCTAAATACGAGTGATAAACCAAGAATATAGAATGATTTAATTCTTTTGTGACGATGTCATAAAATTTCAAGTGAAACACAGAATAAGCTTTAGACTGATAAAAATTGCCGTATGCTGTTTAAACATCACGTTTTATTGTAGATAATATTAACTGAAACCTTTCTTCCGGTATCTATTGAATAACTGTTAGGGCTAAACCTGTGCTCAGAGTGATACTGTATTTCTGTTTCTTGAGTTCGTACTGGAGTCGTATGCCGTCGCTAAGGCTAACTTATGGATTTTCCAACATGCATTCTATATATGTTTATGTGAGTGCGTTTTCGAGTATATAATACGTATTGATAATAGACATATATGTTATACAGGTCACTTACTGTGTGGACTTGCTCATTACGTAGGTTTGAAATTATAGTTGTGCAGTGGGATGATAATAAGTTAATTAGAGTTAAAATTTAGCTTCCTGATTGAAATTAAGAACACACTATATGTGTATATGTATATATACGTATGGGTGTGCCCGAATTTAGGGAATATATGATATATATATATATAAATATATACTTACGGTTTTGCTTACATGCATATCAAGTTTCTCTTTACGGATTCATTATCGTACCAAGAGATACGTGAGTAGTTACTTCACGATATATAATGACATTTACGCCCAACAGCGTAAACGTATTTCTGTTTAAATTTTACTATATAATTATTCTTAGATATTTCAGATAAGTATTTCAGTAAAGTATAAGCTTACATTGCAATTCGTTTAGCAGTCGAAAGTGTGGATCATGTAAACAAAATATTTTTCTCATGATATTTTTAAACCTCAGAAAAAATTAGATTGAATTCTAATGCTAATAAAGCAAAACACAGTAATAGAATAAAAAATCAGGAAACTAGAGCTGCAGCTAGTTGAAAAATATTGGTAAACGACCTGAAAACACTGATCTAAGACTCAAACCAAAACATGGAAGGAAATAGAGTTGTGTGAAGCTCAGTCTACACTATAGAATAGAAATACAGATATCTAAAAGTTAAACTATAACATAATAAATAAGAGGAAAATTTAGCTATACAAGAGAAGAAAAAACTTACAAGTCTTAAAACAAAGTTTGGATAGCCGAAGCCACAAGTGGCAGTGTGCGGAAGAATCTGGCAGTAATTGGAGCCAAAAATATTTATAAAACTCTGGCAACAAACATGTATTGGAAATAATGTTTGCAGAAAATATGAGCTACATGTGAGGGCGGTGTTAGAAGACTTGATCTCTAAGTGTAAATGAAAATGCAGTGACCACAAAACACGGGACGTACTGGATGTGTATTTAAGATACTCAGAGAACGTAAGCGGTCCATGAAACCAAAATGATTTGGAAAACTTGTGTCAATACTGTATTCGATTATCTGTAGACTGTAATGGTATATTTATTCTGACGACGTTTTTGCACCATACAATTCAAATTATTGACTTAATAAGCGACATACATGTCTGTTAAAGTGGAGTCGCCAACCACTGTGACAGTCACGAAACAGTACATGAATTACATCTGATTTTGAAACCTAAAATCTTTATCAAGAATTACTGGTTACTTCATACACATATACTTATATTTTTGCTTATCACATAGGCTCACCTACTCTAACAGTTACTAATATTAACTATCGATTAGAGAAAGCTACTTAGACAAAAAGTAAAACCGAAAACCAATTTGGAAAAAGTATAAATAATGAAATAAATTATTCTTACGTTCTTACGTACAAAGATTAGGACACATACTTTTATCAGGAGAGGACCAATGATAATAACATGAATTTGTTTACCTTTTCTCTTAAGTTGGAGCACAGATCAAACCTTAAAACTGCCTAATTGTTAGATAATTGTTTGATTTGATCAAGGCATTTAAAATGGCTTAAATAATAATATATTTATTTGCACAGTACTTTACATCTCCTAAAATGTAATCGTTTATTTTTCACGCTACTCTGATATTATTTACAGTTGTGGCACGGACAGGATTGAGGTTATAACACAAGGACGTTCACTCAAATCCAAATTGTAGAACAGAGTGTTAAGTGAGCTTCCCGTTGTATTAGCTATTTCTTTAAATTTCATATAGACTAGTATAAAGTTTTCTCTCTTTGATCAACACTAGCGCATTTGTGTTTAAAGTTACTCTCTGAATATTTTGTATGTAATTACCATTGCATCAAAAACGCCAAATATATGGAAATAAAAGGAGCTATGTGTAATTTTTAATATATTTAGTGAGCAAAATACGTAAACTTTTGAAACCCAATATATGATGATTTGGAACTTCAGGTAAACGAGAGAGATTATTTGTCACTTTTGACATGAAAACTTTGGAATACGTGAAACCATTAAACACGTATAACTAATAAGTGTACAACATTCGAATAAAATCCAAAATTCTATTTAATTGATTAGTGTTTAAGGTGTCCAGTCCCAGAACAAAAGGATAAAAATTAGCGCCTCAATACTTGTGAACACACTCCGCCCTTTCAGGTGCATGTTATAAACGTGATAGTCATTAGCATTATTCGCTTCAAAGTCGGACAAAACTCTTATGGCGGTGGACGCTGATGAATAGTTACATTCTAATGGTAAATAGTTTAAAACTAGGGACAACTATACATAAAATCTCGACATCTTTGAGCTGGTCATTCAGCCCATGTGTCGAATAAGTCTCCTTTAACGTTGCTTGTTTGGAATTTCGCGCAAAGCTACACGAGGGCTATCTGCGCTAGCCGTCTCTAATTCAGTGTAAGACAAGAGAGAAGGCAGCTAGTCATCACTACACACCGCCGACTCTTGGGGTGCTCTTTTACCTGCGAATAGGGGATTGACTGTAACATTACAATGCCCTCACGGCTGAAAGGGCGAGCATGTATGGTGCGACTTGGATTCGAACCCGCTCCCCTCAGATTAACAATTGAGTGCCTTAACCATCCGGCCACGTCGAGCCAGCTTTTACATATAATGGATTAAGAGTTATAAATATATATATATATATATATATCACTGAATAGAACGTGACTTACTATTTTTGTTTTTTTTTACTAAGTAAATTGTCTGAAAACCGTTCTTAGTTTTAAACTTTATTGCTAATGCAAATTATATGTAAATTAATACTTTATAATTTGTGGATCTTAATGTTACAGATACAGAACCTCACAGGAAAAAGCAGGATCCAATGAAATAAAGAAGTTTTGTCTGAGAGTTTTTGGAGACGACAAGTTTCTGTTACTTAATCTTGTTCAAAATTAAAATCGAATCACAGATATAGATACTAACATAGTATTTTTGTAAACCACCATATGGCTTTAATATATAGTGTTTTGTGGTGAATATGAGTAATACGTTTCTTACCGAATTTAGTAATGTAGTGTTTTTTGTAGTGCTTTAAGCAATTCAGAAAGTTTTGTTGTGATCTTAACGACTCAGGCTGTTTTAGCAACCTCAATCATTAAGTAATTTATTAGCGACTTTGATCAGTCAGTAAGTTGTGCAGAGAATTTACTGATTTACTATGTCATGTGGCGGGTTTAACCATCCAATGAATTTTTGTAGTGATTTTAACATTTCTATAAAAAAATTATTAACCTCAGATTTCTAATAGGTTTTGTAGTCAGCATAACTCTTTATCAAGTCTTGTAATGAACTTAGTAGTTCATAAAGATTTTATTCATTTTTTTGAGTGACCAATCTTGATATCAAATTTAAATAATGACAAAACATACCAAGGCTATAGCAACAAATATTTTTTAATCGAACGTTTTGGAATTTGCAAATTTTGTCGTTAGCGAGTCGTAGTAGAAATAAATTAAAAGTATGATATCAAACAGAGGAATAATAATTTATATAAAGTAAATATCGACATGTGTTAAGAGCTAGGACAGCTAGGGTTAAAACTATTTACCTTTATAACGGGGTGTAAGAGACGAATTTTAAACAAAAGATGATAAATAGAAGAATTTAGGTTACTGTTTAAGTTTGCTTGTTTTTTGAATTTCGCGCAAAGCTAAACAAGGGCTAGCCATCCCTAATTTAGCAGTGTAAGACTAGAGGGAAGGCAGCTAGTCATCACCATCCACCGCCAGCTCTTGGGCTACTCTTTTACCAACGAATAGTGGGATTGACCGTTACATTATGACGCCCCTACGGCTGAAAGGACAAGCATGTTTGGTACAACGGGGACTCGAATCCGCGCCCCTCAGATTACGAGTCGAACGCCTTAATTCACCTGGCCATGCCGGCTCCTGCTGTTTAGGAGTAATAACAATATGTAAATGGTAAAGTTTCTTTGATGAAGTTAAAAGTCACCGCATTTTTCGATGTATAAGAAACACATTCTTTTCCATAAAAAGAGGTCTCAAATCCCCCTACGTCCTATACACAGAAGGTAAACAGTTTTATGCCTCTACTAGTTTTGAAGTATTCTAAAGAATAATAAAGGAGTATACTGATCTTGAACAAATAAATAAATGATAACTGTGAAAAATATTTTTTTTCCCTGAAGATCGCCTTGAAAATAGGGGTGCGTTTTATACACCGAAATATACGATAATTTTCGAACGAATCTTAGACAAGAATAGTTTTTAATATATTTCCATTACAGTTTGTTAGTAAGTGAATTTCTAAGCTGCGAAACTTTCCATTATATAAATGTTTGTTGATATAGCTGGGGTAATAAGTGAATTTGTAAGTTGCGAACTTTTCATTATACAAATGTTTGTTGATATAGCTGGGGTAATAAGTTAATTTGTAAGTTGCGAACTTTTCATTATATAAATGTTTGTTGATATAGCTGGGGTAATAAGTGAATTTGTAAGTTGCGAACTTTTCATTATACAAATGTTTGTTGATATAGCTGGGGTAATAAGTTAATTTGTAAGTTGCGAACTTTTCATTATATAAATGTTTGTTGATATAGCTGGGGTGTTTTGTGTATATTATTAAATTTTATAGCGTACATAAATTTTGATGTCGCTTATAATCAGTGAGTTCTGCAAAGAAGTTAAACATTGAGTAAGGTCTCGTATATGTTTAATTGAAATTTAACAATTTACTAATTTATTTGATGTTTAAAACACCCTATACGTTTCATTGGAATTTAACTATTCACTAATTTTGTAGCGAGTTTAAGCATCCAATAAATGTTATGAAGAGATTATCCAATCGCTAAGTTTAATGGAGAGATTAACCATTCTGAAACGTTTTGGTAACCGAGCTATAGAGAAAGTTTTCTGGTGAGTTTAACCAATAACTTTTATAGCGATATCTAGGAAGTGTCATAATAATTTAAACTATTTCTTACGTTATCTTTAGTCACATTTAATCACTGAGGAAGTTTTGCATAAAAATTAGTTTTTTCTGTAAACTATGTTCTTATCTTAGCTATCCAGCAAGTTTTGTGCTGAGTAAAACCATTCAATGAGTTTGTGGATCCAGTAATTTTGTTGTTAATTCAACATATTTATAGTAGTATTAATAATTGTGAAAGTTTTGTAGCGAAATTAATCGATTTTAATATTTTTTGTTAGTTTAGCATTTTAGTATGTTTAAAGAAAACTTATTTGTTGAACATGTTTTAATTGTTTTTGGTATTTCATTCATTTTTATGAGGACGTTAACCAATTCGTATCTTTGAAATATAAATAAGCGAACGTTAAAACAGCCTTGAATTTATTATTTTGATTCTAAATTGTGTTCTTTTCATCTTTTCAGCTAATCATATAATAAAAAAGCCTGCAAGATAAGTAAGTACAGAATATTCTTAGGATGCTGCTGTATAAAACAAAATCAATGCCTTTAAAATGGTTACATCTACAAAAATAATTATAACCGAATTTTAATCATCGAACTTCTAATGGAAGAAATATACATTTTTTATATTTACAAGAGAGGATTATTTTGTACCATGCTCTTGGGGCTAATGGATAGGATCTTGTGAAACGGAGTAAAAAGTACTTTAGATAAAAAAGTTAAGTCAGTGTTTGCACATTTTTACCACTTGCTAGGACAGATATTTTTCTTGTTATCAAAATACTGTTACGATGTCTTTGCTAACGTAATGTCATAGAAGTATGTTTAATTTCTGGATGATCTGTTAATGTATGAAAAATGTTAGTACAAGTCGATATTCTGCTAATTTAAGAAAGTTGTCAAATTTTCCTAAATCTCCGAATGAACCGATTATACTGAGTGGTATCTATGCTTTTCTTTATTAGCTTGTTTACAGTAGATCATTAATATATTGATCTAAATGTACATTTAGAATATAAATTTAGTTTACGCACAAATAAATGTGTTATTAATGTTAGCTACCAAAGTCATCAAATTGCTTTAACAAAATTCCATGTTTATCAATAATTTATATATTAAATATCGAATCCAATATAAGCACTTTCGATAAATATGTTTAAGTTACGTCTTAATTAACTGTAGCGTTTTAAAACATTGTGTATGTATTTTCGGTCAGTGGATGAAGCTGACGATATTTAGCATTCCGAAGTCAGTAAACCATTAACTTTGGAAAAAGAATACACTTTGTGAAATAAACTGAATGTTGTATGAGTTAAAATCATGTTTTATTTCCTTGTTACAGATTGTAAATCTTCATACCACCAAGGTGCTACTCACATTTTACACTGAACATTAAAATTGTGTTAAAATAAAACAACTTATTTGACGTATGTGTCATTGGTGCATGAAGTGCAAATTTCACCAAACCTTACATTAAATATATATTTGTAAACTATCTTATCTAATAAAGCAGCCATCAAACCGAAACAAATATGAATTATACAAGTGATAAAAAATGCAAAATAACAAATGAAAGTTTAATGCGGACATTCCGGGTTAAGTTTTTTTTGCATCGCTATAATTAAGTTATGAATCCCTTTTCAATGACCGTTGCTTTACAAATTTAGCAGGTTTTTCTCTTGTTAGCTAGCTACTATATTAGGGTTCAGTTTAGTGGTGTAAAACATTATGAGTACATAGGTGTATTATTTAAAGTCTCACGAAAGCGATCATTTCCTGATTTCCTTCTTTTGGTCAAAATTAAACTATAAAACATAACATTATAAAAGTTTAGGTATATTACTTTTTAACCTATAAAATTGTATATACTTTCAACGTATAAAAGTGTATATAATATTTGTCTATACTTCCGTGCGTGATCATATATGTCGTCGTTATCGGTAAATACGGCATAACTTTCTAAGGCTTTAGTCTAATACTGTCATTGTAATATAGTCACGTGATTGAATATTATCGTTACTAAGGGTTGCTGCTAAAAGATTAAAATGAATTGAAGGCGATTTTATATTGTTCAGATGCTACCTTTTATTAAATTTATGTTACGTTATAAAACGATCCACAGTCTGTCCATTTAACTGAAGTACCTAAAATATATTTCATAATTTTCCTTTCTTAATTATTTTTGACACATTTATCAATTTTTGTAATCACAAAATCTGAAAGAAAATAATAATAATTTTGGCCAACCCCGTTATTTTATTTCATAATTATTAAAATGTTTTTTTTTTCAGATATGAATTTCAATAAAGGTTTGGTTAGAATATTACTATGTAATTTTTACCAAAAATAAATTGTACCTGAAATATACATTTGACTAAGGGTATATATACACATATATAGAAGCCCTATATTCAATTTTCCATAATTTTTTTTTGATAACTCGCGAATTATTTTAAAAAACAAACAAAAGAAGGTTATAAATCTAACAAATATATTAATGTTCATTAGGTAAAGAAGTATGAATTATTTGTATAAATTTAAGTGAATTTCTAAACGTGTTTAAGCACCTGATAAGAACCAAACTATTAGATAGTGTTGCGGTGACGTTTTGTTTTCATTCGTTCAGTAAATTAGACATAACGAAAACGCCATGAATTAGGATTTTCTTTCACTTTATAGACTATATGGAGTTTTGTTTTTACTAATACCCAACGGTTAATATGTAAAGGTTTGTGCACGCTTAATGGAGAAAACGTGATCACTTCTAATTTACATCTCACTGGGAGTAAAACATTAATCAAAAGTATACACGGTATACTTCCAGAAATGACTTGGAGCGCAATTCTGTATTTCTCTGCCTCTGTTCCTATAGAGTCAATTGCCCCAACAAGTTAATGACAAATATAAATCTCTCTTGTTTAAATTATGTCTGTGACAGTCTGTTGCATATTTTAATGTACTGTATTCACCCAGTTTTCAAATATTTTACTCAAGAAACTGAAGATGAATTACACACACACTAGACTCATCAAGTTATTAACTGAAATCTCCACCTAAAAGTCTTTTCAATTAAATTGATGTGCATTTTATACTCAACCCTACTACTTTTGAAAATTAGTTATATAAATGTTAACATACTGGCTAGGCGGTATTGTATTTTAATATTTTGTGACATCAAAAATGGGCATGTAATTTGTCAAAAAGTTCTATTTTCAGGTCCTATTGGCTTAAAAAGTGTGACGTCTAATTTACTCTAAATCCGTCTCCAAAAAAGCTTTTATAATTAAGGATATTGATTTTGCAGTAGGCGTTATTATAAACTTTGAAGGTGCGTTAACACATGTTACTGGACTGGATTTATTTTTAAAAATCTACGTATTTTCTCAACTGCAGTTTAAGTTATAAATATTTCTAATTCTGTAAATCCGCAGTGGATTTCCTTTCAATATAGAAGAGTTATATAAAACATTAATAAAATCTGGAATGATCTCTGATTAGGTAATATAAGGACATCTTATTAACAAGTCCTAACATCATAACGCCTCCAGAATACTCTTGGTAGATTCGGTGTAAATATATTAAAAAAAAACAAGCATATTCCACAAATCACACACTGTCTCAAGTTTGCTGTTTGAAATGAACTAGTTTTGATCCCAATTTATACTGTTAACTTGGTTGAACTCATAAAACTGTATGAACTGTTGGAGGATTGAAAACTCGTGCATCCAAATTGTATACCATGTTAATTATTTTATATTTCTAAAGCAATGTTGTACAATAGTTGGAATACATCTATCGTTTTATTGATTGGCAGATAGTCTGTCAATTTTTTTTTACAGGGACTAATTCTATTTTGTAAATTGTCATGTATACCCAAACCTCAAATCAAACGAGAACATTCACTGTATTCACAAGTCTTACCGATTTCTTATGCTTATGTTTTTAATTTAATTGTTTTCCCCAAGTGAATAAATTGTTGAATTACAACGATGCTCAGATATGAATAATGCATTATACAGGAGTTATTTAGAAGGCAGAAAATAATGGTGAGATATAGAGCAGGGTCTCATGGGATAGTTATTACTCTTCGAAACAACTACCACTACTGTCTGATTGTTTGTATCTAAGCTAAACAAATTGGGATAAAAGCTAGGTATACAAACAAAAATTAAATATAATATTGAAAATACTAGACTAACTGATGATTGTCGGTATCAGATTAACAGTTATTTTAGCAGTTTAAAAAAAGAGAAAAATATTAACAGCTAGGTATACAAATAAAAATTAAATATAATATTGGAAATACTAGACTAACTGATGATTGTCGGTATCAGAGTAACAGTTATTTTAGCAGTTTAAAAGAAGAGAAAAATATTAACAGCTAGGTATACAAATAAAAATTAAATATAATATTGGAAATACTAGACTGACTGATGATTGTCGATATCAAATTAACAGTTACTTTAACAGTTTAAAAGAAGAGAAAAATATTAACAGTTAGGTCTACAAATAAAAATTAAATATAACATTGGAAATACTAGACTAACTGATGATTGTCGATATCAAATTAACAGTTATTCCAACAGTTTAAAAGAGCAGAAAATATTGATATGTCCCAATGTCATGAGGCATGCAACAAGAAACGAAAGAAATAGGACTAGCGTGAGACTTTTCAATAGTGGAAAGAAACGATGCCGAAAGACGGAGTTTCAGAGTTCTAGGCATACAAGAAATGGACCAAATGAAAACTAGAAAAGTATCTTATAGGAACGTTTAAAGCTAAATGGTAGATTCTTGAGTGTAGTTTCGTCAGAGTAAACGAGAATTTAAAAATATAAATTCACAACTGTGTATGGACGATGTCTCTTTATTTATAAAGGGTGGATTTATAAATTCAATCATCCTGCTTCTTGGGTCAGAAATATGCGCATTAAATGTGGATGAAATACTGATATATGATTGATAAGTATTACATACAGTTTGCTACTGTTAATACAATACTTAGAAAATACAAACTATTTTTTTTAGGTTACAAGTAAGGCTCTAGTATATTTGAGATTGAACACAAGGGTACCCAACGGGACGTATGTGCTCTTCCTACAACTGGAATCGAAACCCAATTTCTAACGTTGTAAGTCCGCAAACATACTACTCTGTCACTGTGGGACGAGTAATATTATAATAAGAAATTCTTGGAGATAAGGACTTGGAGAAAGAATTAGGATAATTATTCGACTTTTTTAAATGAGGTGTTTGGAGTTCTCAAAACTACTTTATCACATGAAAAAAATCACTCCTTTAGACTGATTAAAGGAAAATCTTTATAATTTCTGGCTAGATATTACAGTCAGTGAAGAGGTTTGCTGGCAGAAGGTTTAGGAAATGAGCATATGTAAAAAGTAAACAAAGCAACAAGAATATGAAATCATCATCTCGAAAGCTATCAAGGGTAAACTGTTTGCTATTAATGTACAAGAGATAATGTTGATACTCATTCGCATTTGCATATGAATGTGAGAGACACCAGGTTAATTTTGGCTGGGGATTCTCTCCCTCTCACGAAAACGATAGGGATCCGTCACAGGAAGAGGCCAATAGTTTGGTTTAGTTTGTTTTGAATTTCGCGCAAAGCTACATGAGGGCCACCTGCGCTAGCCGTCCCTAATTTTGCAGTGTAAGACTAGAGGGAAGGGAGCTAGTCATTACCACCCACCGTTAACTCTTTGGTTACTCATTTACCATCGAATAGTGCGATTGATCGTCACGTTATAACGCCCCCACGGCTGAAAGGGCGAGCATGTTTGGTGTAACGGGGATTCGTTGCGTGAAATTAAAAAGAAACCAAAGCATAAACTTAGAGAACAAACTGTGATTCAAGTGTAAGATTTGTAGATAGCTTTCGGGTTCTATTCTCTCTCTCTCTCTATATATATATATCTACATATACATGTGTACAACTCTTATATACAAAGCCAATGAGAAGCATTTAAAATAATAACTAATGCAAAGAAAAAAGACACGCGGTATCGTATTCTCTAGTAGCTAACACAAATTATTCTTCTTAGATAATTGGATACAGTCACGAAAGATCGAAATTTACATCGTCGTTAGTAACGTTTTGTTTAATGTAAAACAGAAAATAAATTTCCTGTTACATTGTTTCAGGCGAAACCGAGGGATTTATAATAATTGTAATAAATGTATAAATTTTGTGTATCATAAAATGTTTTGTGGTCTCGAAATATTAAGATATAAACTCGAAAATGGATCATATTTATATTGAAGCATAATTTAGCAAAAGAAGTAAAAAATAGGGTATTGCGGTATTTATCTATTATATATATATATAAAACGGTAATTGAAATATGTTATTAAACACTGTTGTTTCTAGTGTATATTGATAAAAATGTTTGACCTCCGTAATATCACGTTATTCATAATAATACACCATCAAGAGGTATATTTCACTCTGTATTAATTTGTTTCAAGAAGGAACAAAATAAATGTTGTACAGAAATCTTATAGTCACTATGCTTTAAAAGGTGTACTGTAATGTAAACACATTATAAAATACTTTACAAATTAAAATCAATCTCAAAACTTCTCTTTTGACATCAGCTTGAACAAGTATTATGCGTGAGTGCAAAATATATGCTAAATAAAGAAGAAACTGAACAAACATGGCCATTTCGAATGATAGGCATTCTTTTTAAAGAAGCTTATTGCTACACTCAAATCACTTTCAAATGAATACTCTTACAAATTTTGTGTACATGGCCCGTCATGACCAGGTAATTAGGGCATTCGACTCGTAATCTGAGAGTCCCGGGCTCGAATCCCCGTCACACCAAACACGCTCGCCCTTTCAGACGTGGGAGCGTTATAATGTTACGGCCAATTCCACTATTCGATGGTAAAAGAGTAGCACGAGTTGGCGGTGGGCGGTGATGACTAGCTGTCTTCCCTTTCGTCTTACACTAATAAATTAGGGATGGCTAGCACAGATAACTCTCTTGTAGTGTGCTCATAATTCAAAAACAAACATTAATTTTTGTAAAAGAGTTTAAGATATCGATATAAGGTGAATACGTTTTGAAAGATTTATTTTTTTTAATAAAGAAATAACATGCACAACTCCATACATTTTCTCAGCAGTAAGTCTCAAGACTCATAACATTAAAAACAGGGTTTCGATACTCGTGAAACGCAGCATAAATAGCCCATTGTGTAGCTTTGTGTTCAACAACAACAGCTCAAATATTTAAACAGGACAAAATAATTCACGTACCAATGGAAATACATTTTAATAAATCACAAAATAATAACGATTTGCCTACCTGTGTATACATATATTAGTAATTATATTATTGAACATTTAGGCTGAACGTAAACCAAGCATAGATAATCTGTTAGCTGATACGAGAAAGTGTTATTAGATTACTAAATTATAATATTTTTCTAAATTTATATTTTTATTTTCCCAGATATATATCTATTTTTGATAGTTATTTTGCATGTGTTAGGTACAAAAAATACCATTTAAGATCCAACTATGTTAAACTGGATCTACTGAGTTAATAATTACCCTGCCGTTAGCATTAGCTATCGATTTCACTCCCGTATTATTACGTTCAGGGCGTTGTCTGAAGGTAAAAATGAACACTGGAAACATGGGAGTTTTTTCTTTACATAATTTAATTCCCGGTTCCCCCTTTTATAATTTTGTCCTTTATTTGTCATATCCGCTAACATGTCTCAATCGATAAAATGTAATAATGTATAATAAGTAACTCTAGTGGTTTCTTGCATGCTTTAATTGCGTAATACCTAAATAATGGCGATTTTCCAACAAATATTGATTTATTATTCTTTGGCATTCGACATTTGACGAATTAGTTTCGGTTTCTACAAAACTTGCCACAATAATCCTACCAAGTTATTACGTACATACTAAATACCACATATTTAAATAGCTATTGTACCTTTCTTCATTCTGCACTGGATATGAATTTTGTATACTGAAATATGTAGCTCATTTTATACGCTTTCTTGAAGAAAGCCCATCTGGTTGGTACTCAGTTGGTGTTGGAATATATTTACCAAAACCTTTCTGTTTCTTAATACAATGGTCATGCACTATTCAGTTTTAAAGTGTTTTTGTTTCTTGCTTATACTCTGTCGCTTCTACACTCTTTAATTATTAATAGTTTGATTGAAAAGAGCGACTGTTTGAAATCTTTATACGTTTAACGACACACGTATTAATAATATAAAAAGATACGATCTACTAAAAGTTTTATTTCTAACCTACATCTCTAGGCAACCACAGCTATCGAAAACCTAAAAACAAACAGAGCATGAAGTAAAGTTAATGCAATTAAGTCATAAAATAAATTTAGCATATAAATGATCAAATGAATTACGTACTAATTTCATCACCTGAATGAGAAGAGAGAATACATAATTTAATAAAATTTCCAGGTCTACTTAAGAGTTCGTGTTACATTGGATCTGATTTATCCTTATGTTTGTGACCGACCTAACTCTGCCTTGAATAGAAAGTATTATAAGACCACGACGCAGTTTGTAAAGAATATTTCTTTCACAGTTAATTACTGACTTAAAGTGATTCATCTGTTGATATAATGCTTGGTGTCTCTCTCTACGTGCAAACACAGTTTACATTTATGTCTGAAAAAATAATTAATATTGACAAGGTTTGTAAATGTTTCACATTAATTGCCTCGTGCGTTTGAAATTGAAGGTTATTCTATAATGATGCATTAGTCAAAAGCAACTAATTTTTCTTAATAATGAGATATGATATTAATACATTAAACTAAAAGATATATGTTGTGCACGTTAGTAGAATAAATTTATTCTCTATTCGCATTATTACATTGATGTAACACAGTATATCTATCAATTTATTGCTAAAAACAAATGGATTGGCAAGTATTCCTTCAGTTGCTTAGCGACACTATGTTGATAGTACAAACAACTGCGAAAAACCCTGCTCTGAGAAACCGTTTGTACAAAAACATGAACATACATAAAAACTTTAACTTTTATAGAATGAGACAGCATTTAATAGAGCAATTTAATAGAGAGCGAGCAATATAATAAGTCGTAAAATAATTAATATTGTTTGTTTAAGCAATCTTCAGACTTTTTCTTCCATTTTTCTACTAAACTTCATTGGGTAAAACAGAGTACACAAAATATAATGAAACTCTATTAACGCATTTTACTGATTATTCCAAATTCAGATAATATATTTTATATAGAGCATCATCTAGTGAGAAAATTTCCGAAATTTCCGTTAATAAAAAGTAAACACAACCGTGTATCTAATATTATTAAACTGATATTCAATTTTAGTTCTTTAAAACGTGCATTTGATATCTTAAAATAAACCACGCAAAGTGAAAAATATACATTTCTTTGTTCTATTTGAAATACTGTATGCGCTAATCGTCCCTAATTTTAAAGTGATAGCATAGAAAGAAGGCATTTAATCAACACCACCCACAGCCAATCTTTGGAATAATTATTTACAAATAAATAGTCGGATTGACTTTCACATTATAACGTTTCCCATGGGTGATAGGTTGAGCATATTGTCTTTTTTTTTGTTATTTCGTCCAAAGCTCAACGAGGGTTATCTACTCTAGCCGTCTCTAATTTAGCAGTGTAAAACAAGAGGGAAGGCAGCTAGCCATCATCACCCACTGTAAACTCTTGGGCTACCCTTTTACTAACGAATAGTGTGATTGATCGATCGTCATAACACCACCCACAGCTAAAAGGGCGAGCATGTTTGGCGTGACAAGGATTCGAGCTTACGACTCTCAGATTGCGAGTTGAGTCCCTTAACCACCTGACCATACACTTCTATATTCTTCATAAAGCTTGAAATATATATTTAGTATCACATAACACTTCGAAAAATAATTTAAGGTATCAATATTTAGTTTCGGAGTTATCGGCCCAGTTGATGTTGTTGAAAACTAACGTCTTAATCTTATTTTATAAACGTTTATGAAGAAAAGAAAGATTGTAGTGGTAACATTAATTAAAATGTCTATAAAAAAGAAAGTAACTTGTCATGGAATAATAAGATTGATTTTACAAATAAACATTGACGCTTATTGGTTTAGACATTGCGTCAAGTCAGGATTGTGAAATTCCGCAGTTTTAGTAAGAATTAACACTTTACAATATCTTCATTTTCACACAACACAATTATTCGCTGATGTTTCACATTACCCGAAATTTTAAATAAGTAATAAGTTGCAAATAGCATAATCAAGATTATATCTGTTTTTAATACATTTTCTTCACGTAAGTTTGGTGATTTTTCAACATTAAACATGCTTTTGAAGGACCACTGCACTTGTTATCTCTTCAGTAATAACCAAACACCTTCGCCTGACGACAAATTAGTAATTTAGGCTTCTTAGAAGAAAGTACAAATAACTATATACTCTGAAAAAAACTTCTGTGTATTTTATTCATTCTCAAGGATAGCTTATTTATTTTACGAGTCTCAATACGAATGTACATAGCTGCTATGTAACCGTTTGTCAATCATGGCTTTGTCTCTTGATTAAATAGTGTATTTTGGAATATTGTAAATTGTGGTTATTGTAAATTGTGGTTATTGATGTTGTTTTAATTTCATCTACACATCTGATGCATTATTGACTCTTAATCAGAACATTGTAACGAATGTAAACAATGTAATCTGAGAAAAACTAAACAAAACGTTACCTTCAGAAAAAATAAGGTAGCATGAAATATCGTTTTTTAATTGATTAAAAATAAGGATAAAAGTGAAAGACAAATATTGTCTTCCTGCACAAACGAATATTATTGTAAATGGGTATCGAGTGAGAAAAACAAAGACCTAACAACAAAATTCACTTCCAAAACATTTTTAACCAAACTGTCAATTTACCTACCAGGTGGACAGCACTAAGATAGGAAGTACTTACGTTACATTCTTTTAATTGTATTTCAGTTGTTATTGCAGTTAGTAGCCTATATGCTCACTCTAATAAAATACACAACTTTAAGAAACGGGAAGAAAGAACACACCCTAACATTTCTATTATTCTTCTAGCAGACCAATCATTAGTTTTATAGAAATACTTCATCATAATCTGAACCCTTGTTGAATATGACTGATGGCCATAACAAAATGATCAACTCTAACTAAACCACTAACTCAGAGAAAAAAATTAACTAACAACTCAAGAAAGATATCTGGTAGGTATAATTAACCATTAATAAGTGAAACATTCAGAGTGCAATTCGTAGAGGTTATAAAATCAGCCATGATAATTCCACAACATAAGAGAACTCACAACCATTTGTATCAATACGCTTATTCTAGTATGAATATAATATTGATAACAATAAGAAGGTGTAACCATGGACTTTCCACTATCGCTATTACTCGCTAGTCTCTGCACGGAACATTTAAAAGTTTACACTCCAAGATGTGGCTGAGACTTGTTAATGATACCTTTATAACAATTAAAACAAATTAAAATTTCATATTCATAAACTACCTGAAAATATAATAATCCGAAATACAACTCACAATGAAACTAGCAAACGATAACGAACCACCATTTCATGACACACATACCACAGAAAACAAGTAAATATCTGGAATGAAAATGAAACACCCCAACAGTGTAGTTAAAAAGGGATAACATAATTTATAGTTTCTAGAACAAACAAGCTTTGTAACACTAAAATAGCTAAGAAGGATAAAGAAAGTACATCAACGTATTTCTGCTTAACAATAAACAACAAACACTTGGCAAAGAAGACATAAAGAAGACAAATAGCAAGAATAAACTGGAAGAAAATGACATAATACAAACCTATTCCTCCATTTCACAGGGCTCGTGGATGATAAACAGAGAACATGTGAGCAACATAAAGTCAGAACAATGTTCAGAAGCCAGAGACCAATACGACTGCTGTTAGATCTCACAAAATCCCTTAAAGTCCAAACGAAGTGAAAAACACCATTTGCAATATCTCCTGTGAACATAGATTCTAATACATTGGAGAAAGAAAATTTCCAACAAAGGTTAGAGTTCAGGATCATAATGCTTATAGAAGATTTGGTAATATCGATCTATTTGCAAAAGTCCAATCATGCCAGAGAAGACGATATGATAAACAGGAATATTGCTATAATAATATGATATAAAGCTCACATGAGAAAAATAAATATACTTTAAAAGAAGCCTTCTAAATTCACCTAACCGATAACACACTCAAGCCTAGCATAGGAATCAGAAAACCCGAATACTTCTCTGTAAAACATTCAAATAGCTATTTGATTAAAACTCTAATTAGAAAAGATCCCAGTCAAATGAATAATGTATTATAGACTTTCCTTAAAAAGAATAGAGATCTTTATTAACACGGAAAATTTCCGTTTGAAGACATCCATTAAGACAGTAGAAGATTAGCAGCCAAAATGTAGGATAAAGTTAGGAAGTAATTAGTATCTATAAATATAAGTAATTTTATACCCCACATTATAGCCTATACCCCAGGATCCTTTCTATTGATGCAACGTTTTTTTATTTTTTTATTTTGTTTCGGTTAGTTTTTGGTTATAAAAAACTATAATTAATTATATACATATATATATATATTTAATAATTATTATTCTTAACTTTATTTAACGGAAAGTGGAGTTTATTACAAGATATTTTTACAAGCGTTAATAAAACAACGACCTGTGTCTCCATAATGTAACTTTACTAGCTCAGTAATTCGTTCTTACAGCTTTATCAGGAGATATCGATGTCCTACAAGTTTGCCAGTCCAGTTAAATCTAAATGGTAAGGCTGTCGTCAGTATATCGAACAGTGATACACGTGTTCAAAAAACTCAGGTCATATTATAATAATTCTTTAGTTTAAATTGTTGAAACAAGTCAAACCAACAATACTAAATAAGTAATATTAAAATTACTGGATTTAGAATAGGATACTATATACATATATAAGTTTATACATAATGGTACTACTTTTTAAATTCGTACAAAGCTACACGAAGACTGTTTGTACTAGCCGTCCCTAATTTAGCAGTGTAAGACCAAAGGGAAAGCAGCTAGTCAACACCACTCACCTCCAACTCTTCCGCTACTCTTTTACCAACGCATAGTAGGATTGACCGTCACATTATAACGCCTCCACGGCTGAAAGGGCGAGCATGTTTGGTGTGATGGGGATTTGAACCTGCGACTTTAACATTAAAATTGGAGGTTCTTTAGGTCTTTTCACTTTTGCATTGCGTTTTGCGGTTTTTATCGGCGCTTTTGTGTTTTCGCATTTTTTATCACCATCCTATCTTCTGTAGATGGATCTACTCCCACGGTTCATTGGGTCCATAAAAAGGTACAAGAAAATTTGCGGTTTCACATTTTGTGTTTTGCAGTTTGTATGGACGTATTTTGCGTATATTTTACAATTACGTATTGGAGAAGCAACTTTTCATGTTCTGAGATAACCTTTCGTTAATCATAAATTTACAAAATCTTCCTCCAGAGAACAGGTACTCCAATTAATCTATACAAATATGATAGTAGTGTTATTGTATGACCATGTAGCTAATTCGCAGGATGTAGATGGACCTTTACCAAAATTAGTAGGGATGTCTATTAAGTCCATACTGTTTGGTTTAACATTCTGGGTTTAGATATAACGACTTACATTATTTGTTTGTTCAGAATTAAGCACAAAGCTATACAATGGGCTATCTGTGTTCTGCCCTCCACGGGTATCGGAACCCGGTTTCTAGCGGTGTGAGTCTGCCACTGAGGGCACGACTTTCATAATCACCGATCAGGGAACGAGTACTCTAGTTAGCATAAAATATCTCTTCATGGCTGTGTCTGTAAGAATTCTTTTACCTTATATTGATGCATACATAAAACAATGTCTGGAAGTTATCTCTCAGCCGTTATGAGTGTCTAAGAACGCTATTAACCTCTCTACACTAAAGGACAAATTTATATTTGCATCTCAGAACGGCTGATGTGGATACTTACACTTTTATTGATAAGGAGAGAACAACGTTTCGAAACGTTGTTATCTTTATCAATAAAAGTGTTAGTACCCATATCAGCCGTTCTGAGATGCAGTTTTATTTCAAGTGGGTTTCTCGTCATCAAGAAACTTTATATTTGTTCATATTATGCTTTTTTTTCTTGACTGAAACCTATTATTTAATATTTCGGCCCA
This sequence comes from Tachypleus tridentatus, assembly GCF_004210375.1. Taxonomy (NCBI): domain Eukaryota; kingdom Metazoa; phylum Arthropoda; class Merostomata; order Xiphosura; family Limulidae; genus Tachypleus; species Tachypleus tridentatus. The sequence goes on along the minus strand of NC_134837.1, from coordinate 243,111,598 downwards.
GAAAAACAAATTATAACATTTAGCTAATATCTTGACATTCAATAAGATGCTACTACGGTAGGCCATATACCTTTGGTTTTATGGTGATATTATTATTCAGGTACATTTAGGATCACACAATTATCCTTTCTTTGTATTTGCAGTTAAAAAGAACATGTTTGTTTACTTTTTGCTTATCAAAAATTCTCATTATGTTTGTACACATTCTCGTGAATAAGCATTTTTTTTTCTCAGTTACTCGGTTTTCCTTAGTCGCCTCCCATATATCTTTATTAAAATTTGTGTACGTTTTATGGAGGTACCAATAACTATTTTTTTTTTACAGCAAGGGGATGATATGAGCTGAAATGATAAAAAGAGCTGCAGTAGATGGCTTGCTTGAAATACAAGTAAAGATTACTTCATCCTTGACATGAATTACAGTGTCTGAAAACGGTAAATTCCTACCTGGAGTTGCACATGAAAGTGTACATTTTATTGATTACGTAATGTGTGTAATAGTTTTAGTATAATGGAATTTCTGTTTTTAGAATAAACATATACATACAAAAATATCGTGCTACAACTCGTGATGAGTGTAATAGTTATAGTATAATGGAATTTATGTTTTTTACAATAAACATATATGTACGAAAGTGTCATCATAAAACTCGTTCAATGTGATGTAAACGTATTTCAAGTGTCTTCGTTAGCTTTTGTTTCTGACTTGTACATTTAACATATAGTTAGCTCAGGTGTTTTGAAGTTAGACTGTAGGCTGAATATGTCAAAATGAATGGGAGTGAAATGTCTTCCTGGTGTTAACGACCCGCAAATGGAAATGAAAAGAATGTCCATATGCATGTTGTCTCAGTGACTGTTGCAGATGTCAAATAACTAGACATTAGTGTACATAGAAATCTCAGACATTTCACATGTTTACGTGAATATCACAATTTAAAATTGAATAGAACTATCATTTTGAATAATTATTATCTTAAGCCAACTGAAGCTGCCTGAAGAGATTTTTGAAATACAGTAATTAGACTCTGTTGTTTATAAACTGTATACATTCCTACATACGGAGTTGAAACAAATAGTAATGTGGACAAAAGTTGTATGAAAGCCAGTGAAGTATTTTATAAATAAGACAATTACGTAAATAGTAGTGTATATTGAGTTTTTGTTAATAAATATTTCGTTAAGTATGACATCAGTCTTATTTACAGTTTATTTACATACACCAATAATAACGTTTTTATAAATATGCTGTCTAATTGAATACAAATATTTATTTAACTGAAATGCATCAGTACACAAGTGTTTTCCAAAGTAAACATTAGCTTTATGTAGAGGCTGAACAGTGTGCTATCAATATTAAACATAAACCAAGTACATGGATAACTACAACGTATTATAAATGGTTTTTATTTTAATAAACCGTTTGTGGTTCTTCTTGTTGTAAAACTGTGATGTATTAGCTTAAAACCAAAGGTTATCGGGACAATAAGTGGTCTTGAATAACAAAACACATCAGATTAAGACTAACTTGCTTCATTCCAAAAATTGGGCATTTCATTCCTTTTTATATCTTTTTTTTATCTGTCTATCCCTCCTATATGGTCAAGTAACGACCTTTCTTATAACAAAGTTTAGCTAGTTTGATGTTATTACCAATATTGTATGTGTGTGTGTATGATATATCCTGACAGTCTCAATATTTAATGAATGTTTAGTAGCAAATGAATAGATAAACAATAAGTCATTCATTTATTAATTTTAATTGTAGTAAAATGAATTACTAGAGATGTTAAATCGTGAATGATATAAAGGTAAGTGATTTAAGCTGCCTCATTCAAATAATATGTGTTGACTATAAAAGTTGACTTGTTGAAATAAGAGGTTTTTCGTCCGTTTCAGAAACTATAATTAGTATGTTAATTCAAAATCCGTTATATATATTTTTTATCATGGGAAACAATAATTTGTCAAAAATAGTTATATGGATAAAAACAAATCAGTGAAACGGTAAGACGAACTAGTAAAACCTTAAAATTTAATTACAACATAATATTTAAATAAACACCATTTTCTGGATGGTTTACATATAAATGGTCAAAAGGCGTGCTTAAATATATAACTAATGAACTGGTATTAAGCTTTTTTTCTCAGGACGATTTTCATATAAATAGTCAGGAAACTTAATTAAATATAGAACTAATGAATTAGTGTTTTAAACCAATTGTATTAAATCTAGCCATGTTGAGACATGTTGACACACTTCGTGGACGTCATTGTTTCACATGTAGTGTAAGTCTGCTATTGTGGTCTAGCAACGTGCTCTCTTTTATGACTTCATTATTAAAACACCATCTCCACCACCATTCAAGGTTTAACTTTTAAGGGCAGAACACGAGAGAAGATGACATGGTGGAACTTACATAAATGTGTCGAGTATTTTAAAAGTTTCACAATTATATAATGAAACGTAATTTACTTTTTTAGGAGAGGAAAGATCTGTGTAAATTAAACACTTACACCAATATTATATTTAAAGAATTCAATAAAAGTAAGGGGTTTGTAGTTTTAGCAAAATATAGTTATGAGTAAAATACTTACACTCATTTATTAGATAAAGATATCTGTGTACATGTAAACAGGGATTTTAATGAAATACTTGAAAGCAAAAGTAGAATTATTTTAAACGAATATAAGAAGAATACTTATGTTGCTCTGCGAATAGTGATTAAGTTAAAGCTTTTTAACACTAGAGCATCTAAACTACGGCAGTCCTAAAGATCACAAGTCTAGTTTACCCCTGACATCCACAGCATCTTGTTTCGGATCTTCGATCAAAATTTCATGGGTTTTCAAACAGACTACTGTTATTCGTCTAGTGCCTTCTTATATCAACAACATATATTTTCTTAATCAGTCATATAATGGCTCACACCTTAATGATAATTCTATTCTGTTTACGATGGATGTTGTTCAATGAAGGGATAGTTAAAGGAGAATTTTATAAACAAATCATTGGAATACCTATGAATAATAGGTTAGTAGTAGTCTTATCTATAATATTTATGTATTTAGTTGAACTGAAAGCACCTACGTTTTGGAAGACTGGAGGCAATATAGGCCCATCAATCTGACTGGGATTCATAGATGACCTATTTAGAGAGTGGAACACAAATTTAGATCCTCTACATGGATTGATAAAATTTACACTTTTGTGTGTCATTTCGGGTCCACATTTACCGTTTTTAGAGACCGTAATTCATGTCAACGATAGGGTAATCTTTACTTGTATTTTAAGCAAGCCATATACTAAAGCCCTTTGTTTGCATTTCCACTCACTTCATACTCCTGCTATAAAAGGAGGTGTAGTTATTGGCTGCCTCCATAGGATTGATAAAATCTGTAAAAACAAGGAAATATAGGAGAAGGCTGGGAAAATCTGATGACCTTTAAAGAAAAATTGCTTATCCACGAGAATGTATACAAAACTTAATAAGAAATTTTGATAGGCTAAGAGAAAACAGATATGTTCTTCTGAATCATAGAAGAAAAAGTTACATGGGTGATTCCATATGTACAAGTCATAATATCACCATAAAACCGAAGGTAATATTTAAAAGGTAGGTTTTATCCGTTAAAATAATACAAATACCACACATCTTCAGTTTTCAAAAAAGAAACAGTGTATGAAAAATAACTATAAATCCACTAAATATGAACTATATGGTAGATGTCATAGTAAGAACGTTGTTTATGAAGTAACTTGTGGAAGATGTTCTGGAATATATTCAGAAGAAACTTATCAATCCGTATATGATCAAATATATGAACACGAGTGTGACATTCAAAACCAATTCATTGTTGGTACTGACCAACAATGCTATTGGAAAATATTATTGAAAAAAAAACATGGCCTACCGTAGTAACATCTTACTGAATGTCAAGCTCTAATATAAATGTTATAGTTTTTAGATCGTAATATTAAATAATAAATTTCAATCAAGAAAAAGAAACATGATATGAACAAATATAAAGGTTGTTCTTTAGTATAGAGACGTTAATAGCATTCTTAGGATTTGAATATCTTGAACCGTGACATAATATCTGGAGACACTCATAACGGTTATTTGTTTGTTTTGGAATTTCGCGCAAAGCTATAAGAGGGCTGGCTCTGCGCTAGCCGTCCATAGTTTAGTGGTGTAAGACTAGAGGGAAGGCAGCTAGTCATCACCACCCACTGCCAACTCTTGAGCTACTCTTTTATCAAAGAATAGTGAGACTGACCGTCACATTATAATGCCCCCATGGTTGAAAGGGCGAGCATGTTTGACGCGACGGGGATGCGAATCCGCGACCCTCAGATTACGAGTCGTACGCCTTAACACGCTTGGCCATGCCGGGCCCCCCAACTTTCAAACACGTGTATCGATATTTGATTTAGTGTTAACGGTGTTCAAATTTATATTTATCTGGATTAGTAACTTGTAGGATCTCAACAGCTCTTGACGAATCTGTAATAGCAAAATATTGAGCGAATAATGTCACATTTTGGAGATAAAGTTAGTTATTTTATTTACGTTCATAAAAATTAATAATTAGACGAAGGTTATCATATAGGTTATTATTCATGAAACAAAGTGCAATTTTCTTTTGAAGGAATTATGTTGATTTAACGTTTTTCTACATTTCTACTGTTATCCATGCTTTCATTTGTACCCTTTCAAAGTATCTGTAAATAATTTGCCATAAGTTTTACTTCTTACTAGTTTTACCACTTGGAGTAGATGAAATACACTTTCGTAAAGGTATTATTAGTTGCAATTTCTCATCTCAATTTGCAGTGAACTTTTAAAACTATTGACTGAGTGTGCTATTATTATTTTTCCTTTCGTAACTGTAACACTTATACTCTTTACTCTAACCACTAGAATATTAAGCTTCAGTCAGCGTTCTAAATGTTTAAGACATAGACATTAGCCATGCTGATTTTATTTTATCTTTCTATAGCCTAGTTATTATTCTTGTTTATAGGACATGTGCTTACTTTATTTATTTTTTTTATATATATTGGCAGAAACATTCGTCCTCCGGATACGTATAACTGTTAGTTCATGCAGCCTTTATCTTGCATTGTCTGACAGTTTTACAATATTGTCTCATACTTGACATTCAGTAATGTTCACCGTCTATGAGAAAAAGGATTTTATTGAAATTTAGTTTACAGAGTAGATTTTATTGAAGTATTTTTTTGTAGACGCAGTTATCAACTAAAGTTGCCTTGCTTTTCTGTTGCAACTTTCACGAGATTTTTATTAAAGAAAAACAGATATTTTTTTAGATTTGTTCTTGATTGTTTTATATGTGAAACTTTTTCCTTTTTTGTAATTTTTACTGGTTAAATCTGAAACTTATCACTTTTGTAAAAATGTCAATTGTTTTATTTATGCTTAGCAATAAAAATACTGCCTACTTATAAAAAACATTATTCAGTAATGATTACTGACGATCAGTACGGTAGCTTTTAAAACCATCTTGTGTTCATGGGTTTTAATTTGTTATAAGACGCCACACTTTGCTTGTCACGGTTGGGATACGACTTATTACAGGTTCCTTTCTGGGTAATCCTTGACGCCCAATTTGATTCATGTTTATTTGCTTTCCAGCAATGTGGAAGGAGTACTCATGTCTTGAAAATTAGAAATTCACCACTTTCTAGTCTAAGTGGTGGAATTATTTTGCTTCAGAAGAGAATATTACATATCCTTTCTGAGTATGATAAATTTTTGATGACGTTAGCGTATTTACGAAATATTATACAATGCCAACTTATAGTTCTGATACGTTTCATTCCACCGGACCTTAATATCAGTTGTAGTTTTTACGTGAGTTGCTTATTTGCGTATTCAAAATCATTTTAATATAACGTGCTCAAGACACTTTATTCAAATAATACATTTTCCCATAGTTAGTTATCAACGTCCAGAAGTTTTAATGTGATATGCAAAGTTTCAGTTTACACCGTCACTAAACAATTAATTATGTTCATAGAGTAAGAGCTATATTGACTTATGGTCTGTGTTAAACGTTGAAGTTTAAATCTTGCTTTAGTAATGTACGGTTATTACATATATCAATAATATCAACTATCGCTATTGTCTAATCACCATTTTTACTCACTCCTTACTATAACAACATCAGTTGTCCTATACTATCAATTTATGCACCACTAGTTGGATAACCTCAGGTAAAGTTAAAGTAATTCATTTGCATTGTTAACAGAACCTTTCCAATGTTCCTAATCAGAATAAGGTATTGACAATAGAGTAGAGTTGATAATAACAGTGAGTAGTGAGGTAAAATGATGTTACGGTAAAATTATTTTCTATTAGTAGTGTATAGTCATCTAGTAGCGAATACACGAACTAATGATTTTTCTTTATTATGTATACATGTTGGTTAGTTTTACAGAATTAGAGTCCTCGAAGAAAGATGTTTTGACAAGAACTGCAGCTGTAAAATAACCAATACTAATACTACTGTGTTTTTATATTAAATTACCTTTGAGTGTCAATCATTCTAGATGGCATTTTTTGTCATGATTGTTATTCTTTAATCGTAGGAAGGACGAAACAATTAGATGAAGATATATGCTAAATATATGTAATGTGTTCAGTTTTATCTGCACAAAATACATTTTTAAAGATCTTTATGGAAATTATGATGAAGAATGTGTTACCTTTACTTCGTATAAGAAGTAAAGTTTTCTCTCAATAACCACGGAATGCTATAAATATTATGACGCCACCTAGGGCCACAGAATGTTTATACTTGTACAAAAAAACTTTATATTAAACAACAAAACAAACTACACCAGAGGGAGACAGATTTAAGGTTTAACAGGTTTATAGAGTTAAAAAGTATAGTTTTCTTTAGATATTAAAAATATTATCCCCAAATATAAAATATGTTTAGGGAAATGCATAATTATGTTATAAAAACTGTTCTATGTTGAAATAACTTTTTCACGAGTTTATAGAACGTATACATTGATAACTTTTATAAACTCCATTGTGTCTAGTTACTCCCTATAAATACCATGTATAGAAGGAACGATGTAAAAAACTTACCAGCAACAAACTATGTTAGAAATACATTTATCTTTTTCTTTTTAATGTAGAGATCTTTATTTGATACGAAAATATTTCATAAGGAAAAGAATAAATACATGAATTATTAAATTATTTTTTGTTTTACCCGGATAGACATTTTTTACATTAATGGTTCCTCATTATGTTTTGGTGGCACAAAGCTACACAGATATCAAAACTCGGTTTCTAGGGATGTGAGTCCGTAGATATATCAATGAGCCATGGGGGGTACTTTATATCATGGTAACTGTCTGGTTTATTGTGACAAGATGATTGAGATTGGCTGTTATGAAATATTGTTTGCGCTTTACTCAAAACATTTTATAATATTGTAATTATTGTAAACTGAACTTTTGAAATAACGTTTTATTACATGGTTTGTTTTTGCATAATAAGAATTACTGTAACACAACTGTAATAGTAAGCATATAATATAGCAAATAGGGAATTAGTTATACCAGTTGATAGTAGATGGCAGCACAAAGCAATATTTATTCTAAAATTAAGTTTTTGCTAAGGTTCCGATTGTTAACCTTTAATTGCAAGAAAGCCATGAAAGAATTAGTACATAGAACGTTTATATTGAGTGTGTATAACTGCGTTGAATTTTATCTGTAGTAAGTACATTTTCCAAGCTTTTTTATGAAAAGTAATTTCATGAACTTGTGAATTTGTTTCATATTTATTAAAATTATTTCTTTATGAAAATGTTTTTTCTTAAATATTCACGAATAAAACGATTCTAACCAAGTTTGAAAGATCGAGTAATACTGTCGTGGTTTTATGTAGAAGACCAAGCTTTTGTTCAGATATGGGAGATTCCACATCTGTTCCAAATGCAGCTGTTATTATGTTTTGAAGAGATCTAAACAATCTTACACATATTACTTAAAAGCACCAGCTTAAATATCTCTACTAGATTATCAAGCATTAAGTAATGTAAAGTGAAGCTATTATTGTTATTTTTCTTGTTGGAGGAGAGAAATATAAAGTAAACAAAGCGGAACGAAACAAAATTCAAGTGTTTGATATTAATCTGAACTAGGGCTACACAACTTTAGCCCGCATATTTACATTATTTTGTGAATATATGTTCATAATTTTAATGGTAAATTGCTTCCCACAGCCAGTATATTGAAACTGATAAAATAAGAAGTCTAAGGTAAGGTTGATATCTGAAATGAAGGAACGGTGGAGTGCAACATCTGTGACGATAGTTGTTTACTTATGATTGGTGTTCAGTTCCTGTTTAGAGAGTAATGTAAGTAATTAATTAAAAAAGTGATAATCCTGTTAAAATGTTTTACATGTGCATAAACAGCAAAATTAAAATCAAAGATAAACTGTATAAAGATTCCATATAATGAAGAGAGAACCATATTGTATAAGGGACAAACCCCTTAACATCTGATGAAAAAATTGGTATTTGGAATAAAAAAGGAAAGAAATAATATGAAAATTAGGCATTTTTTCATCGCAACTGGATTATGGAGCTAGAAGAAAATAAATAGGTGGCTAAGTTTAATTTTTTATGTTTGTTTAACTTACTCATTTGTATATTATTTCTTTATAGAGAGCGCGGTTTTACGTAACTTGGTTCTATTTTTGATGTTGCACCTTTATATACCAGTGAACTATATTATCGCTCGGATTTTTTTGCTTGCGTAAAACGCTTTGATACCATTTTACACGCTTAGCGCTTTTCTTGTTTTGTCGTATGTATAATATTTTGGTAACTCAAGCACGTGAAATTGCTCAAACATACATGATTCAAGAAACTAGTTCGATAAAATTATATAAAGTTTCCAATGTTATCAGTAAAAATAGTATTTTACAAATAGTAAAAACAAATCTCATAAATAATTTATTGTATAACCGTAATAATACTGATCTGGATAATAATGAAGTATATATTAATATATATAACTGTACGTATGTGTGTGTTATAATGCAACAGAACATATTCTTACCGTTTGAACATGCTTCTCTAAGGAAGCGTATAAACAAAAATATTGTATCTCATAGAGTATGCAATTTATCGTGAAGTGCTTTGGGACTTGTACGTATTACTGTAAGGATAAACGTATCGTATTCCATTTTGTTAGTTATTCGTTCATTTGTAATTTTAAATCTATATTACACACTCACATTCTATGACGGTCGGCATTTAGCAGGTAATGTCAAAGCTCAGAAAGCATCTTTTCTAATGTCTCATAATTTGTTTTCGTCGCATGTTCCTTACATTACGTTCACGTTGCAATCCTGTTTTTGCTGGTAAATAATGATGCTTTTGTTTTCTGCAGTGTGAACACATGACTTGCGTTAATAGACGAAGGCTTCTATATATTATAAGGTACGTTCACCACGGGAATACTACTAAGGCAACGAATTACTTCAATAAAGCTTTGTGTCATACAAACAGGACCATATACCGTGTTTTCGTTCCATTTTTATTTTGTTTTACGGCTGCAACTGAAACACATATTTATGTTTGCCATGAACACACATATATAAATATATGTTTTGTAAAATATTGTGCATAATATCAATATGTTTGTTTTGAGTTGAGATGAGATCTTCTTGTTTTCGTTGGAATAATAAAAAGCGTTTTTATCTCTGAGTGTTGAAGTTTTATATGAGTGTTGAAGAGTGAATAATCAAGCTACTGTTTAATATATAGTGATTGAAAACGGTTTCATGTGGTGAAAATGTATCTCTAGGCGGCTGTTATGGATATTAACACTTTCACTAATAAAGCAGAGAATAACATTTCGACCTTCTTAGGTCATCACGATTTTCATGTAGTGTTCACCAGTGGCGGCTCGTCAGTGAAGGAAAGGACCACACCTCCTGAAATATTTTGAATAAATAAAAAAAATCATATTTTTGATAATAATAATTATTATTATATTTTGCTAGTTTCTGATGAAGTTTAAAAATAAAAATAATTTTGTTTTAACAAAACGTTCAAGATGCTTTTTTCTCCTCTTTGTGTCATTTATCGAGGGGTCTTGGTGTTTCTCTAGTGACTACAATTACACGTCATATATATAATGACTGTTCATTTCCTTCAAGTGAGACACTTACTTGCACATAGATTGCTCCCATTTTGATCAGCAACTGTCACATATATTAGTAAATGTTTAGCCATTACTTGATTTATCCAAATCGACTACATATGTGTTATCTCTCTCTCTCTCACGTTTTCCTGCTTACACGTGCCGTTGGCATGAAAAGTTGCGTCTTTTTTCAATTTCTGAGACAATCTATAGTAGATATTTCCGCCATTTTTAGCACTGCATTCTTGACTCACTATAATAGTACTATCTTCACTCTTTTCTAATACATTGCTTTGTTAACATTTGAGAAAAGAGTCCTTTCAGATTTTCAATTCTGCCTTTTTTTTCAAAGTTTGTCCATTATTGAGTGTCAGAGAATGGACACTTTTCCATCAGCCATGCTTAAACAAATTTTGAGTCATTACATTTTAAATTGTCATCTCTTATTTTTTCATGTACTCGTTTAGAACCTTTCACAAGTTTAAAATAGCTTTAACCAAAATATTTTATTTTGCACATCTTCTGTAAAAGAAATATTAGAGACTTTTTTCTGTTAGAGGTTAGAAGTTACGTATTTGCTATGTATTTGCGTTTTACTCGTTTTCAGAAAAAACAAGAGATTTAACATCCCGCCCTCGCTCTTTCATTGGCTACATAAAAAATAATAAATACAAATAAAAGGTAATATTACCAGGGGATAACAACAGTACTGAAAAATGAAGTTATCGGTCAAGTTATCATTATTTTTTTACCACCTCTAATATTCAGGCCTACGTATATTCCTTGGTCTGATCTGAACAACTAACTTCCTAGAAATTAAAAAAATGTCAATATTTGGTGGCTTCAAAGTAAATATATTTTTTGTGACATGTAAACGAAATGGCGAGATTATTTATGGTTGTCCTTAAATGTTGAACATTTTCTTCGCGAATATTTCTAACAGAATAAGAGAATTGAATATGTTTTTTTATAAAACGAACTCAGCTTAAAATCGGAGGATGCTCAACAATGTGTTACGTTTTCGATTTTCTTTATTTTTAAGCCTAAAACAAAGGCAGACAGAGAGAGGGGTTTGAAGCGGTCCATTGGGTACTGGCCGCTCTACCAATTTGAAGTATTTTCGAAACTTAATTGAAATTAAGTAACAGTTGTGCGCAGGAGTTTTATGTTTCTTTACAAGAACGAGAGAAAAAAAGGTTTGAAAGCAAGAATACTCCATGTATTGTACATTATTTAGTTCAGCGGGCTGATTTTCGGTTAAAAGTCAGTGACTTGATTGTTCCGCATATGGGTACTAAATGGTTTTGCGCTGTGTCCACTACGTATATCGAAACCCGGTTTTAGCACTATAAGCCTTCGGGTTAACTGTTGAACCGCTGAATGGCACATTCTATTGAACTTTTCAGCATCCATGTGTAGTCCAACGCACTAACCACCAGACCACATTCTGTCATTTAATCGTTTAAAATTAGTGTCATTGATCGGTAAAATAATAAATCAAATACCCATATTGCTTGCATTACACTTGACGTAAAAAATATTCGTTTGATCAGCATATAAAACTTCATACCATTGACCATCAAAACAAGTTACACAGTTATAAAATGACGGTCAATCCCACTATTCGTTGGTAAAAGAGTTGCCCAAGAGCTGGCGGTGGATGGTGATGACTAGCTGCCTTTCCTCTAGTCTTATACTGCTAAATTAGGGACGACTAGAGCAGATAGCTTTCGTGTAGCTTTGCGCGAAATTCAAAAACAAACTAACATAGATAACAGTATGTTAAAAAAAAAGGTAAGTATCTCTTCTTATTTTTCTCTCTTTCGCGGTTTGCCATGGCCAAGCGTGTTAAGGCGTGCGACTCGTAATCTGAGGTTCGCATCCCCGTCGCGCCAAACATTCTCGCCCTTTCAGCCGTGGGGCGTTATGTGACAGTCAATCCCACTATTTGTTGGTAAAAGAGTAGCTCAAGAGTTGGCGGTGGGTGGTGATGACTAGCTGCCTTCCCTCTAGTATTACACTGCTAAATTAGGGACGGCTAGCACAGATAGCCCTCGAGTAGCTTTGTGCAAAATTCAAAACAAATTCTCTCTCTTTCTTTTTCAGTTTTCAAGCTGGATAACCCATTGCACAAGTTGGTATGAAGCTGAATAACCCATTGCAGAAGTTGGTATGCCTTGTTATTTATATAAAAATTCAAGTCGTTACACTGTTAAATTCACTAATTCACATCCCAGTCTTGGAGTCTTATTATCCGTGAAAATCGAAATATTTTGATATTCAGCCTAACAAACCCATTTATAGGAAACCAAAGTTTTCAAATATTGTTTACTTGAGGATTTTCTTTTCTCAGGATGAACACTCAATATTCAACATTATTCTCTGTTCTCAGGATGAACACTAATATTCAACATTTTCCTGTAATCGCTAGGAAATCAATTGAGAGTAACTACCGTTAGAGAAAACAAGACAAAAATACAATAGTACAATAATAAATCGATGAACACAAACTTTATTTTTAATATATATTATAACTTCAACTCACTTAATCATGAAACATATAGAATACTAAAAGGAAGTGTCTGGCATGACTTGGTGATTAACGTGCACAAACTGTGAATCCAATCATTTATGGTTCGTTTTGTATTTTAGGAGCACTGTAAGAAACACGTTAAGTTGGTTTGTTTTTAGAATTAAGGACAAAGCTACACAAATGACTCTCTGTTCTGAGACCATCACGGGTATCGAAACTCGGTTTCTAGCAAAGTAAATATATGTTTGAGCAAATCATGTTTAGTTTAATTACAGTTGATACCAACAAATCTTTCATCTACTATAGTGACTAAAGTCTCAAATCGAAATACTTAAACTATGATATTCAGCTAGCTATCGTGAGTCAATTTGTTTACGAATACAATAAACTGTTGTAAAAAAAAGAACTATCTATTTAAAGAGGTTTCGTAACTACAGAAACAACGTAACGGTGTGCTGTTTAAGTAAACAAGAAAACAAAATTCGGACAAACTCCAACTTTTAATCCAAACAGAATCACCAATTAAACAACAAACAATACTAATGAATCCACGATAAAATCAAATTGTTAATTTTTTTGAATATTTGATACAATGAGGTATAGACGTGGTTATTATAATTATAGGAGTTCTTTATTCATCAGTGGTCAAAAGTAGCATCAGAAATATAGCTAGAATCACAAAGAAAAGACATGAAAATACAAGTTTTCGTTTTTTATCTGTTATGTTTATGGGATAATTTACAAAGTAAAGCGATACAATGCATAAATAAGAACCATATGTTTTACAGTTTTAAGATAATTGAAATTATATTGTCTGGTGTGTCAAACTGTGGCATTTCTTTCTATCATCCGCCCAAGAAACCGAAGATACAATGTCACAATGACTCTGATACCATTATGTCTAACATGAGGAATAATAGTTGAAGAGTTTCCAGTTATCTCTCTCAACGAATCCAGTTTGGTATTCTATATAATTAGGTTTAAAAAACACAATGTGTGTGTTTCATAGTAAAGCCACAGTGGGCTATCTGCTGTGTCCATCGAGGGGAATCGAACTCCTGATTTTAGAGTTGTAAATTCGAAGGCTTACCTCTGTCACAACTGGAAACGAGAGAGAGAGAGAGAGAACGTATTGCTACAGCAATGGGAAGAGAATGAACCTTGAATCTATGCCCGGTCTATAAACGCTTCTGAAAGTTAATAAGGGAGCTGAAAAATTATAAGTTAAATCCTGCTCATTCATTATCTGAGAATTGTAAACATTCGTCTTGGTTAACAATAAATAACATGAGAATGAGAGTTAAAACCCTAATCTTGAGATTTAATCACAATAATCCCATTTGTTGTTATCTAATGTTTACATTATAAACATTTCTCACGCTAACAATATATGGTATAAACATTCATATTTAAAACATAAATGTTTCGAATTAATTTTAATAAATGTAGTCTACCAATAAATGAATGTTGTATCTTTATTTCACATCTATAATTACAATAAAATTTTCAAGATTTGAGCAAAACAACGTCATGAATGAAAAATTAGTATTTTTTTTTTACATAAACATGTGTCTCATAGACAATGCCATGTCAAATAATAGATTTTTTTGTGTTTAAATTTTTGTCCATTTTGTAAATGGATATACATTAATTCTGTTTGTATTGTTGACCAAACATCATAAATGTATCATCAGATACCAGATGGAAATTTATTTCTCACTAATTCTTTAGATATCACTGATTCAATTTTCTTTTACTATTTGTAGCGGCGTGGCCTAGTATTTATGAAGTAATGGTTTATATTTCGAATGTTACGAGAATAGTTTTTTGACGTTTTGGATCTTCATTAGTATATAACATTACAGCCCCTGTGTAGCTTGACGCGAACATTTTTAACAAACCGTTGTATATTATCCCTTTTATTATTGAAGTATAAATAATAATAGATGAACTACTGCAGGGTCTTTGAAAGTGTGATGTTCCAATAGTAACTAAAACCAAAATTAATAGTAACAAATATTTTATTTCTTCTTTTTGAAGTTCATATGCCATTATGTGTTGTCTACAAAGCGCATACTTTTTCTGGTGATTCATGGCATGAGTACGTTTTACTGACGTCACGATAGTACAAATTACTTTGTTAAGCGTTACTTATGTGAAATTATTTAATATCTACTGACTAGATAATTGACAGACAATACAATACTATACAATGGTGCGAGTATTTAAAACAAGTGACTTCTCCTGCCCACCTACGATCCCCCATGAGGAATTTAATTACGTTTATTTGGCCAAAAATAACTTATTAAAAGTTTTAGTTATAAAAGAAATAAATATGATCTATAACACAGTTTTTTATTATTTGAACACCTGGTTGTGAAGCATTGCGAATCTTTCTTTAACCGCAACTCAAGGATACAAAGCATATAATCGAATTGGCCACACTAATTGCATGAAATAAACGAGTTCATAGTAGGTTTGTAAAGAAATTCTCCTCACGTTTTTGAGACAAAACTTTCAAGATTGAACGCTTGGAAAATGAGACTTGAGTTTGGAATGTGAATCTTGTGAAATGAATTTTCTTGCTCAAGATTGCGTGAGCTCAGCATTTCGATAGTTCTTTGAAGATTCTGAACTATTGTGTGAGACGTTTCATGTCATGAAAAATTTCAAATCAATTGCTTAAAATATGCGGTGCATTTATTATGCTTAGCTAAATCAAATGTTAAAAATGATATGGTTAAATGTTTTAAGTTATAGAAAATGTTACTTATATGAAAATTTTAGTTCTGATTAAGAATAAAGCCGAAATAACTGAGGTTAGGCACATAAAGAAATGAGATGACGAGAAACCCACTTTTAAGTAAAAGTGTTCTCTACTTTATTTTGTTAAAAGTGTTCTCTACTTTATTTTGTTAAAAGTGTTGATACCCATATCAACCGTCCTGCGATACAAAGAAATGGACTGTTGCGTGAGTAATATTATAATCAAGTAGAAGGTGAAAATTTCCCGAGTCTTTGTTTTCTTGTTTTTGACGAAAAATTTTGTAATGTACTGAATGGTTACAAGAAGAAACTGATTCAGGCTAAAACGAGTCTTATTGTATTGTGAAGTATCATTACTTAGATTTCAACGTTGTCTATTTTCCACTTGCTACAACTAAATCTTTCATTGATAACCAAATAAATGTTGTTGTTGTTCACCTAGTGCATAGCTACTTAATGGACTGTCCGTTTATCGAGGAGAGTCGAACTCCTGACTTTAGCTTTGTGACTCTGTAAACTAACTTATTTGAGGGGGGAGAAACATATAGACTGGACAAATAAAGTAGAGGTCAAATTGTTACTGGTGGACAATTGAACTTTGTCAAAACTTTGAACTTTTGAACAAAACGAAAATTATTAATGTTCAATTTATTTTCTCTATTTTTATTGAAGTCATAACACACCAAACTGGACACAGAGAAGTGCTTTGCAAAAACTTATTAAATCTTTACACGCTCATAGTTAGGAGCACATGACTCTTTGTTATAAAGATATCAGACTTCTCAGAATGTTCATGCTGTGATCGGCCAATACTGATCTGTACCATTACTTTTTACCCTGCGCGATTTCCTAAATACAGCCGTGGAAATATTTCCGTTATTTTCTCATGCTGAGTGTGGTGGGTGAGACCAATGTGAAGTAGGTCTTGGGTGACAGAGGTAGTCGGAACGAAAATTCGTGAAGCTGACTCCAAACAAAAGTGACATTTAAATATTTCACTGCAATGGTCACATCGCCTTCATGAGCACTGCCATAGGAGTTTCGAGTTTTGTACTACTATAACAAAAAGATATCCTCTCGAGAACGTCCATAACTTTAGCCACCTAAGGTTTCATAACACTAATTAAAAAGCGACAAACGACGTATTATAAGAGTATTTTATCTATAAACGTTATAGTGAAAGAGTTAAAAACGTGTACCTTTGCATCGGACGAACTGTTTGCGTGCCACAGCTTAAAATAATGGAAGGGGTGATTCATACCCTATTTATAACATTAATATTAAAATACAACATTGTGAAATGCCTTTGCTAGTTACAAATATTCATTATTGTTACTTTATAAACGCTAAAACAGTGCGATCACTATTGACGACAGGAAGGTAACTCCTAAAACCATGAAGAAACCAGAAAATGAAAGTGAAATAATAAGTTGTCCCAGTAGCATTTGTTTTCACTCTAAATTAAAAAAAAAACGAAAACTTACAGATTATAGTTTATAAAGTGTTTTCAAAATTTAAACTTCATAAGTTTTGATGTGATTCCTTAGGCGGTTACTAAAGATAAACGAAGATGGTTTCCCCTTCTTAAATTATCAATATTGACTAAAAACCAATACCATAAACGCCTATATAGTGATATTTTTGGGGGTTTTGAATGTTCCATTGTGATATTTAAGTGACTATTTGTTTTCCGACAACCATTTTACATATAATGCCGTGACTTTTAAAAATATTTTTGTGCGATTATAATGGATCAGATTATCTGCGCAATAGAGTTGAATACTGATTTCATTCAGGTGAAATTTCAAATAGTTCAAAATGCTGAACTTGTCAATCGCGTTGAGTTTTTCCAGTTTCTTCTAATACAATATTTATTTCAAAATACATGTTTTTTTTGTTTTGTTTTTGAATTTTGCCTGAAGCTACTCGAGGACTATCTGCGCTGGCCGTCCCTAATTTAGCAGTGTAAGACTAGAGGGAAGGCAGCTAGTCATCACCACCCACCGTCAACTCTTGGGTTACTCTTTTACCACGAATAGTGGAATTGACCGCACATTATAACGCCTCCACGGCTGAAAGGGCGAGCATGTTTAGTGTAACTGGGATTTGAACCCACGACCCTCAGATTACGAGTCGAATGCCTTAACCCACCTGGCCATGTTGGGACTAAAATACGTTTCTTTTTAAAAATGTTCATCCAAAACAATACTTCAGAAAGTACTTTGTTGGATAAAAAAAGTAAAACACTTTTACTTACGACGACTCTGCCCTCTTTCCCAGTTGCTCAGCGGTAAGTTTGAAAGCTTATAAGGCTAAAAATTTGGTTTCGATACACGTGATGCAAACAGTTTTTCGAGTATTTTTCGCCTAAACACGAAAAATACAGAAAAGAAAGGAAAAATGTTTTAGTTAACGAACATAAAATGAACCAATCAGTGTCTAGATATTAACGTGCCAGGCTGTGGATCATAGGCTTACGTTTTGTGCCACTGAACACACTTTGCATTCTAGTTGATTATGAGATTAACAGTTAATCCTGCTATAAGTTCAAAACCATAAAAAAGCCCTTGTGGCGACGGATGCTGTTGGCACGTTGCTTTTCCTTGTTTTTAGTTGTCCAAAATTATTGACAGGCCTACCTTACTCCTAGCTGCTTCTCAACTGGATTCATGCGCATAAAGTGTTTTTCAGTTTGAAAACTTCAATAGGTTTGTTCGTTGAATGTAATCAATACACCCCACCCATACCCTACTGCCAACTCTTGGTCTTTCTCAATCGAATAGTGGGATTAATCGTCACATTATATCATTTCAGGCTGTAAAGGGCGAGCAGCACGTTCTGTGACGAGATTTGATCCAGCGACCCCCGATACTGGATGGAGAGTGCCGTAATTAATTGCCAGTCGATATAAGACTAATTTCAGTTGGAATATCAAGGGATAAAAACAAAGTTAAATATCTTAGAAGTAAAATATTTGCACTTTCATTTTTTTCGTTTTCTATAGAATATTGTTCATTATAAGAAAACTGCCCTTTTTTCACTTGCAGTAAGATTTTGTTATTAATAACAACACTTTGAAAAATTATTAGTATAATACTGTTTGAATCAGTTGTTACAGTTAAATATAATACTTTATCTCTTTATGGGCTATAATAACAAGTTAATGAAGAAGCTGCAGTGTAATCCTTTCTGTTTTAAACGTTAAAGTTAAAAGCCTTAGTACGTTAACAACGGGCTAGGTATGACCAGGTATTTAAGGCATTGACTCGTAATCTGAGGGTCCCGGGCTTGAATCTCCGTCAGCTGTGGGGGCGTTATAATGTTACGTTCAATCCCACTATCCGTAGGTAAAAGAGTAGCTCAAGAGTTGGCGGTGGGTGGTGATGACTAGCTGCCTTTCCTTTAGTCTTGCACTGCAAAATTAGGGACCGCTAGCCCCAAGTGTAGCTTTGAGTGAAATTCAAAACAAACCAAACGTTAACAACGTCTAAATTGAAGATACTATTAATAAGAAGGGAAAGGAATGTGTACACGCCACCTACATTTTCAGCAATTTAAATGACAGTAGAAATAGTTATTTTTTTCTAATCTATATCATTATACTTTTGACACAACATCCAATCGGCTTGAGTTAGTCTGATAAAAGCCATCAGGTTTACTCTTGTTATTTGATCGTATAACGTATTTTTGTTTCCTATGAAACAGTTATGTTTCTTTCTTCAGTGAAACTAAATTCTTATTAGTAAAGTTATCTTACGATATAAATATCTCCAAATGATCGTATTTATTAATTTCCGGTCATACATGAAAAAATATTCATCGCATTAAAAATAGCTATTAACAAAACAAAAGTATTGATGAAATAGTAATAGTCATATAAATCTCCTCTGTATAAATAGCTTTGACATTTCACTAGTTTACTGTTGTATTTAATCGCGAGCCAATATTTACAAATCCTTTTTTTTTTCATATCATTTCACTTTACAAACAGTAGGTGGTTCTTGAAACATCACAACAAAAACTACTATTTAATCAAATCTCCGTACTATGTCTATTTCACAAAGAGTGGGTGTGTGTGTTATTCAAAATAATTATTTCTCATATGTTTATTTGAATTGGGCCGTAATATTAATACTTAAAGTACACGATGAATAGTATGTGTCCCCTTACACTGAGTGGACTTATTCTTAAACTTCGATAGTTAATGTATCAAAGCAGTTAAGTTTGACAATTGTCATCCTCTCTGTTTCTATACTTATCTGTTAATGTTGTGTTGTTTGTTCTCAAAACACTATATTCAAATATAGTGGGACATAATACTAACATAATTACAAAGAGCTTATTTGTATTCACGCCTGTAACTCTTTGATACGTTATTTAGATAAGGACAATCTGAGTCTTCCTGTTAAGATTGGTCCTGCTAGTTCAAAACTGTAGGAGAAGATCTCGGACAAACAAATAAACAAATTTATGCATTAAGTAACGGGTTACATTTCGCGATTTATAATAAAATCTTTAATGACAACATTATAAACAAAATCTCACATATCAATATATAGTTACGAATTATGCATTATTTTCCACTTAGTCATATATAACCGTCATGAAGAGTCAACAGTTTTCGCATTAGGGTCGTTAACTCAGTTTACATTAAGTAACTAGTATAGCTAATACAAAATATAAATATTTTTTTTCATAAAGAATGTATACAACCCAACACAAGTCAAATTCTTCCAAAATTAAGGCCGAATCAATCGTTTACCATAGCGTGGTAGTTGTCTCAGTAGAAATCGCATAATTGATATAATCGTTTCAGAGTATAAGTAATTTTCTTTATTGTTTGTTTTTGAATTTCGCGCAAAGCTACACGAGAGACATATGCGCTAGTCGTCTCTAATTAAGCAGTGTAAGAGAAGAGGGAACACAACTAGTCATCACCATCCACTGCCATCTCTTGGACGACTATTTATCAACGAATAGTGGGATTGATCGTCACATTATAACGTCCCCACGGTTGAAAAGACAAGCATGTTTTGTATGACGGCAATTCGAGCCCGATACTCTAGGTTTACGAGTGGAGCGCCTTAATCACCTGGCCTTTGGATAAGAGGAAAGAAGTAATTTTGCATTTTTCTTACTAGTACTCTTTTAGAAGTGCATTTATTTTAATTTTTTGACAAAACATAGCTGTTATTTTATTGTATTATTATTTGGGCCAGGTTAGGGGCGTTCTACTCACCTTCCGAGGGTCGCGAGTTCGAATCCCCGTAACACCGAACATGTTCATTCTTTCAGCCATAGATGCCTTATAATGTTACAGTCAATCCTACTTTTCGCTGGTAAAATAGTAGCCTAAGGGTTGGCGGTGTGTGGTGATGACTGACAACCTTTCCTCTAGTCTTACACTGTTGAATTAGGGACGATTAAAGCTAATGACCCTCGTGAAACTGCGCGAAATTCAAAACAAACAAACTTTATATTTTTCCTGACTTTTTGATGGAATTAGCCAATATAAATTACATAAATTATTGGTTTTCAACAAACACTTAGTGCTATAAAAACTTCTTGTAACAGCGCATTTACGAAAAAAATAATAGCCCAAAAGAAATTTAGGAAATTTCTCATATTATTTCCTTTTCGCTTAACATAAACGCAATGGAAATTTCATACATTACTGTATTTACGAGAAAACAATAACCGTTTGTACATTATTACGATCGTGGAAGTAAATATGCAATAGTATAGTGTTAAAAATGTAAAAATGGTATTTTTTTACCCATCATTTACACTGAACGGCAACTCCATTCAACTCTAGCACATTTAACGTTACATCAATAAAAGAAAATCATTTTTGTTACCTTGAAAACACTTTCTCGCCCTTTTGAATAACTTATAAGCAAGACTGTTATTTTATTTTCCAGACTTGTCCTGAGTTGTGACTTCCCATATTATATCTAATATTATACCGCAAGCAGAAAACTCAATGTTGCCGCCTAGGAGCAAGAAATTAAAATTGTATATTTGTGCAGAGGAAAATATAAAGATGATAATCCATGAAAAATGTTGTTCAAGTCGAGTCCATGTAGCAGATACACATTCCAATCTCATTTCCAGAAGGCTCTTGTCACGTGGTACAGTAAACGTTGCGCATGTAATTGACGCATCAACTAGAGAGCACGACTGGATCGAAGCCTTCTTGCTCTTGTTCTGATGTTATGTCTCTCTGGCTAGAACGTACTGCAGCCGCAGATGACTGCTGGATATCATCGGGTCTACAAGTGTTTTTCACATCTAGAGATCCAACTGTCGGCTTTAACATGTTATCCCTCAACAAATTTCATGTCTTCACGACTTAGGTCTGGATATCTGACATCACATTCCCTTTGTTCAAGGTTTCTAACTACGATCAGTGTTTAACAGGTATGTAAGTTAAGAACAATAATTACTTTTTCAAATCTTTGTCCCTAAGTTTTAAGGTTGAAGTAACCATGCAAAAACGAATTTTGTTGTTTAATGATATCGGGGCAAAATATAGAAATCAATGCTTCAAATAATATATTTCTGAGTCTGAGGATGCGCTCATTATGTAAAAAAAAGAGTATTCCTTATAATTTCTTAACAGAAGATATAAAGTATATTTCTGAGTAGTAGTTTGAAATGTTTGTCAAGCCAACTACAGTTGTAGAATAAAATTTATAATGTTAAGATATTATTTTGTATTTACTCTCTCTTGGCTCAGTGAAAAGCCTGATGGCTTATTATGCTTAAACCTGGTTTCACTACCTGTGGTGAACGCAAAGCAAATAATCCATTGTGTAGCTTTGTGGTTAACAAGAAAACAAATAAACATTTATTTTTATCAAACAAAAGATCAACCGATGGAAAAAAAATCATTTTTCTAAATATTTACTATTCCTATTTGTAACAACTAGAATTTTTGAAATGGTTGTATAACTTCACAACCGACATAAGTTCTTTGGAAATGTTTCTTTGATATCTAGGAACATAGAAAAACCTGATTTTCGAAATACATGGAAGACTGAGAGAGAGGGCATTAGATTTATCTACACAGCTACTATTTTCTGGGTTAGTTACTTTCTAACAAACTTCGTGTTTTTGCGGAAAACAACTTTCAAGACTGTCCACGTTAATTACTTTCGTTGACCTCACTGGTTACTTTAAATACAAGAATTCCTGTTCTGGCTTTCGCAAACAAAAACCTTATTGATGGATTTCATTTCAAATATTGTGCAAATTATGAAAATTTGTACTTTTTGTAAGAGTGTATGTAACCTAAAGGTTGTTTCTTCTGTATTTTTTTACAAATATAAGTTTTAAGTTCAGCATAAAATGGAAATAAAATAAAACAGGTTTCAACATGTAAACTGGAAATTACCGTCACTTGTCAACGAAAGATAAAATTACGGTGTCGTAAGAAACTGATGTATATTGAAGTACCGTGAGGAATGTGTGGATTACTGTCATATAGCGAACACGTAAGTAATTGTCATCTAAAGAAAGATGAAATTATAGTCATGTAAGGCACATGTAGATTATATTTATATTAAAATGTGTATAATCGGGTCATATAGTGAAGCTTCTAAGAAATAAAAATTTAAAATTCAGAAACACACTCTAATGTTGAAGATATGCATAGAGTCATATGTCAGAGGTTAAAAAAATCGGCAAACACATTTCGAAGTACTGTGACTCTCCGAAAAATAGTTCCTACACACATTGGAAACCACCGCCTTATGACAAATAAAAAAAAACGATCAACAACCGAAAACAAACCATATCTCAGAAACTTAAAACTGTTTAATAGATCGCTGTCACGTGTATTCCACCATAATTGTTGTATTGGAATTTTTGAGAACATGGTCTTTGAACTAATCCGTTTAAATAGTCACATGGTGACAATCTGTTATTTTTTTAAATTTTAAATTTTTTTCTTATGTTTTGCCAAAGAGATTATCTATATGAAGTGAGCAAACGCACACATTTTCACGATGTGATTATCCATGTGAAGTGAGTGAACGCACACATTATCACGATGAGATTATCCATGTGAAAGGAGTGAACGTACACATTATCACGATGAGATTATCCATGTGAAATGAGTGAACGCACACATTGTCACGATGAGATTATCCATGTGAAGTGAGTGAGCGTAAACATTATCGCGATGAGATTATCCATGTGAAGTGAGTGAACGCACACATTATCAAAATAAAAGTAAACTCCAATGACAATAAGTGAATTTTACTATAGTGCATCTCTGTTCTAGTAACCGCCCCTTTCTCTGTCTATTTATCGATTGTTATATATCATTCGTGGTGCTTAAGATAGTTAACAGCTATTACAGAAAGTTGCTACTTTCCCTTAGTTGCCCTTAGACATCTTGACAGTTAGTTACACTACCAAGTAGCGTTATAACATATAAGTACAAGAGCAATATATATGCGCTGTATATTAAAAGTAAATTGTTTATTTGATATATCATATATGTTTATGATAACAATATTTTTCACAAAACGCAATTTCTAACCTTAGCAATACCATACACAAAATTCATTGTCAATGGCTCAATTATGTATGATACAAAAATAGCTTAGGCTAAGCACAACAACGAAAATTGGTTAGCATGGT
Organism: Tachypleus tridentatus; assembly: GCF_004210375.1. Taxonomy (NCBI): domain Eukaryota; kingdom Metazoa; phylum Arthropoda; class Merostomata; order Xiphosura; family Limulidae; genus Tachypleus; species Tachypleus tridentatus. Next base: position 243,087,446 of record NC_134837.1, on the reverse strand, counting down.
AAGCTCCATGATTGTTGAGAGTAGTCGAGAAATTTCTGTAAGGAGATGGATACGTATTTAGGAAAGAATATAATTAGCAGCTTACTTTATTGTAACGAAGAAAATCTGGCTGCAGCTATATTAACTGTTCAGATTTATTTAGACAGAGACTTGGCATTCATACACCAGTATTTACTAGTATAATATCTTTCATATCATTCTTATTTCCTTGGTAGGACTTATTATTTGGAAATTGTAGCATTCCATATAGATATATTCGTATGCAAAAATTACGTTAGTTTGTAACTCTCTTCCATTTTAGCAAAATAGTAGTTAAAAAAATCTATGAATATGAGAATAGAGGCGTCTACAGATTGTCATGTGGATTAACAACATTGACTTCAGATATCATTTATTGTTAGTTTGTTTGAATATCTTCGCGAAATGCTACACGAGGGCTATCTGCGCTAGCCATCCCGAATTTATAAGTATAAAACTAGAGAGAACGCAGCTAGTCATCACCACCCATCTCCAATTCTTGGGCTACTCTTTTATTAACGAATAGTAGAACTGATCGTAACATTATAATGCCTCCACAGCTAAAAAGGTGAACATGTTTAGTGTGACGAGGATTCGAACCCTCGACAGTCAGATTAGAAGTCAAGCTTCTTAACTATCTCGCCATGCGGTTTATTGAAATTTGAAAGTTTTAGCATAAATATTCTAATTGACGTTTTTACATGAGCATCAAATTCCTGAAAAGTAATGTATTAAGTAATGGTCAAGTCTCACCAGAATATAAGTCTTTGTACACTATTCAGCAGTTAGGTGATAATTATATGATTATGTAGTTACTTTTGAATACATTTCCCATTTAACGTATATAAAACTATAAATGAATATTTAGAAAAAATACCAAATTCTTAAGTAAAATACTTATCAAAGTATTTGAATATTTCAGTGAACAACAGTTTTTTAACATAAAAAACAAGATAGGTTTAACAATTATATAATGTATCTTAGTTTCAATTGGAAACATTTTTGCTGAGGCAGTTTTTAAGTATAATCGTGCGTTGTTTTACAGACAGTGAGTTTTTTTTTTGTAAATCAGACAATTCTCTCGTGGGTTTTACTAATGAGAAAGGTCTGTGATACTGGAGAACTGCCCGTCATATATGACGCTTCATTTTGTGATTATATATTTCATATATACTATGATATACATTCTCAAGTCTAGATAAACCTTTCCCGCTTCTTATCTTTTCCTTCCCACTCTCACTCGTCCCACTGTTTTAGTTATTTTTCATTAACTTGCCTGTGTATTAATTAATTTTATCTTAACACATATTCTTTCGGTCTAGTAAAAGTTTGTGCCAATAAACATGTATCGTTAATTGCCACTCAAAGGTTATGTTAACTTTTGCTTCATTCTTTTGTTTCGTCATTTTAAATTTTTCAGGAAATTAACAAGAAAACTGAAATAAACCTAATTACGTTACTTTGATAGATATTTGTCAGATGAATCATTAACTAAAGTAATTATTTTTTCACGTATTTTCTAAAACATTCTGTGAAACTATAGACACATAAATAGAAATGTCTTGAAAACTATAAATAATAGATTATCATAACAAATATATATAAATTCGACGCCTTTGTTTATTTTGGATATCATTATCTTAATTAATCAGTAGTATGAAAACAAGGCCGTATGTATTTCCAGGTTCCATGAAATATTTTTAGAACATAAATCGCAGTATTGTAAGTATGACTACTTATATACAAGGCAAATGTCTGCACTAAAAGTAAACATAAATGCCCAGTCATCCTGTTAAAAGCACATACAATAAAATGTGAGCAAAATAGTTTTATCGCGAAATATGTTTGCGGTTAAATTTGAATAGCTTAAAATGTTTTCAAATATCATGACGAGTTTCATAGGGTCGCATTATGTATATTCTATCGAAGAAGCATTAATATATCTAAAAATATCACAAACATTATCATGTTTTATTTATAAACGACGTATTCTATATCTACAAAAATAAAAAAAACGGGTCTAGATTAACGATACGATTAATATCAAATGTCAATATACGTAACTACAATTATCCCCAATATTGTGTGTTTTTATCTTTTTCCACGAACTAAACTACTGATTATTTCTGCTTTAATGGTTAATAATGATAGGTTAAATATATATAATTATGTTCTACTGGTCATTTCAGAAATGCGACGCACAACCAAAAATGAAGTTAATATATTTTTGAAATTATATTACTGTATTTGACTTATCATTATGTGTAGCAATGTTTTAATATAGTTTTATATCAGGCCTTAGAAATAATTTATTAATACTTTTCCTCTTATGTGTATGTTTGTCTGTTTCCATAATATCACTACATATCTGTACAAAAATCACGAGGAGTTTGATAAACTACACCCAATTTTATTATTTTTTACGAATGCATAATAAACCATTCTTTTACTCTCATTTATTTCAGAAGAAATTACATATACATGACTGTCTAGTACATTTTACAATCCTTCAGTCCTTTTGAGATTTTACGATTTAGATCTCGAAAATGTGCCCCTGGTGAAGAAGCTTTAATGAAGTTAAGATGAAATATTTGTTTAGAAAATGATAGGAAACAGCTTGCTTTGAGTAATTTTTTTTATTAACGTGTATGCTACAATATTGAGTTAAAACATTGTAATGTATGCATGTATTCTGGAAGTATGAACTTTTGATTTTCTTTTGTTTTACAATTTTATTCATGGATAATGAACCTTCTTCGAAACTAGTTTAACCTATAATTTCCTTAAAAATCCATGTATACACCTTAAATATTTTCTATCTGGATTTTCTTCAACAGTGTAACAACATTCAAGCAAGAGAATAATTTGATAATAAAAGGTTTGATTTATTTCACTCAAAGCTATACGAGGGTTATCTGCGCTAGGCGTCCCTAATTTAGCTGTTCAAGACTAGAGGGAAGGCAGCGAGTCATCACCACCCTCTGCCAACTCTTTTACCAGCAAATAGTGGAATTGACCGTCACATTATAATGCCCCAACGGTTGAAAGGGCGAGCATGTTTGGTGCCATGGGGATTCGAACCCGCGACCCTTAGATTACTAGTCGAATGCCTTAACCCACCTGGCCATGCCGAGCCCACCAAATGTAACTTTCGAAATTGGTAAAGGTCTCTGGCTAAGTATTTTAATGGCTTTCTTTCGATAGTTAGCAGGAAGTCCTCATAATTAATTGTTGAATGTTTCTCATATAAACTTATTGAGAGATTACCAAATAATGATCAATTTTAGTACTACATAGTTGTCAACTAAGGTGTTACAATTTTAGTATTATAAAGTTTTACAAATTCGAGAGTTTGAAAAATAAAAACCTTTTCCATGGTATATAACATCTCTCTCTCTCTTTACATATATGTATATATACTATAACGGAGGGGAAGGTATTTTTTAAAAGTTTTCAATTCATTTATTTTATTTTTTGAAGAACAAAGAACATACGCCGCCTCACGTTCACAAACAAAGTGGTTATCATATCTGCTAGTGCATTATGATTACAAGAATCTCTGTAACTACGTTAAATCTTTAAAAATGTTCTAATTCTTGAGCTGTTTTTTTCTAATGATTATTGTATATACATGATCGCAAAATGCATCAAATTCATTTGAGTCTACAGTTTCGTTGCCAAATTTTTATGAAATAATAACTTAAAAAAAGAAAAGTTTCCTTTCCAAGAAGAAATGATACTCATCATGTTTCTCAAGGAAACTTTATAGTTGAGGAAGTTGTAACTAGTTCTATTAGACAGAACATCCTTTCTAAGGATTTTTTTTAATTTTACAACCGAAGTACTTTAAGGGCACTTTTTATTTTGTTACATGCAAAATCATGCAAATTAGGCAGAAATTTCTTTATCATTGATTTAAAAATCTCTCAACTTCTTAAAAAACAATAAAGAAGATGTCAGTTTTCAAATACATTGGTCAATTCTTCCCAGGAAATATAATAACTAAAAAATAACCAATATCAATATTAAGATATTCAATGATGTTATTATTCACTAGTTAGAATGTTTATAGCAAACATTAATGAACACAAAACCATGTGATATTGTTAAAATAAAGAAGGTTTGGAATAATGATTAGCAGTTCGTTCAGTTAGGTTGCTTTAAACACGACCTTAGGATAACGAAATGGAAATTGATGCAAGATGTTTTAGAACTTGGAGCTTAACTTGTAAGAGTTTAGTTCGAGACACTGATTTTAAGAGATTTAATCTATTCTTCGAGTACTTTGTAATATTTTGATGTTTTAGAACTTGGAGCTTAACTTGTAAGAGTTTAGTTCGAGACACTGATTTTAAGAGATTTAATCTATTCTTCGAGTACTTTGTAATATTTTGACTAAAATTACAATTCGACTATTTCGATTTACTTGTGAATATTTTATATATTTGAAGAATATATAATTGTTGGCTGTAAAAACATAACTAAAAGAATATAATTGGTTTAAATATATCGAATGTTTCTCATAACCTACTGAGACTGCGATTGGAATTAATGTCGAAAATATATTTTCAGTTAGAAAAAATCAATTTCCTACAATATTATTTTGCTGCTTCTGTGATGTATTACTATTCAAATGTTCCTTACTTTGCCATCCTACATGGCGACTGTATAAAATTGACATTCACATTCTGCGTGTTCGTATTTGGATATTTGTAGAACACTCATCTGAACAGATGTGGGACGACATGTCTTGTTATTTTCCTTGTATGTTTATGATAAACATATCAATAAATCCGATAATAATAATAAGATAATTATCTCCTTAATATCCTCCTTAATGGATTGAAGACTACTTCGAACCCATAGTAAAAAGTATCACGAGTTTTGTTTTCTGTATTATTCTCATAGTAAAATGTGCTCAGAATAAATCAAATAATGTATATCAAACTTTATTATGATTTTAATATTTCCCTAATAGCAAACAACACAACCACCAAAACTTTTTTCTCTATATATGCGTACACACATATCACAGCGAAAAATTGAACAATAGATAAACAGAATTCGAGATGGCAAGTGTTTCTTACAAACGATCTTGGTTTTGCAATATTCTATAATGGATGACTCACATCAAATGAAAATAAACTATATCAAAAAGTATTCTGGAGTAAAAAGTTCTCAGATTTATTTTAAAACAAAAATATTTATTCTTTGGTTAGATAAGACAAAATAGAACCAGACTACTATTTCGACCGATTTCAAATCTCAACTTAAACACAAATAACTTCAGTTTATCTTTATTGAATTTGTTTATATTTCAAAAATATAAAACACGTGGTTTGAATTTCTCGCAAAGCTACACAAGGGCTATCTACGCTAGCCGTTCCTAATTTAACAGTGTAAGACTAGAGAGTAGACAGCTAGTTATCACCACCCACCGCCAACTTTTGGGGTACTCTTTTACCAACGAATAATGGGATTGACCTACACACTATAACGCCTCCAGGCAGAGCATGTTTGGTGTGACGGGAGTCGAGTGCCTTATCCACCTGGCCATGCCGGGCCTTAATATTAGTAACTCAGATGATATATTTTTACGGGGACAGGAAGTCAACTTCCCATTGTGTTTTTTATGTTTGAACTTCTTACGTAGCTAATTTTTACAGCATCTTTTTCTTTAACATAGTATTTTATCCTTTCCATTTTCTAGATGATTTATAAATGTTTCACTCGTTCTTAAGGGTGAGTTTATTTATAGTTTACCACTACATTCGAGGTAAGAATCTCGAGCTCAACATCTAATATGAGTGAACTAATATTTTCGTTCTGAGTTTTACTGGATGTCTACTACGTAATCTTTAGTTTTATACGGAATATTTTCGTTCATAGTCATAATATTTTTTCCCAGAAGCATTTACAGATACTTATGTCTTTACTACTTTTCACAACCAGCTGGTTCCCTGAGAAATGTTACGACTTGATCGTCCATAAGTGCACCCTTACTAGAGACACTTTAATGTTGATAAAATGGAAAAAACTTATTCAGAAAAGAATAGAAACAGCTTGCTTTGAGTAATCGCTATTATCAATATACGTATTAACATGTGCAAAAAAACTTTAAAGTTTATATTTTTCATTTTATAATAAACGTTACTGTGTTTTTCTCTCATTATAACTATTCGTGCAAGTATGACACACTTTTGTGAAAATTATTTGGAAACAAAATAAATGCATTTATTTTTACTATTGTCTACATTTTCTCATGGAATGTTTTTTTAGAATGAATAAAACACTCTAATCCTAACAGACACTACGAAATATAAAGTGCTCTTATTCATTTTCTAAAAAAAGAGATAAAATGTATTTGAATTTTAGAATATTTTTCTGTTTATATGATGCCTTTGGTTTTTGGTCCTTTTTTGTCCTTTTTATGGCCAATAAAACATTTGTTATTTGTTTGGTATTTATGACAGCCTTAAACAAAAGAAAATGCTTAATTTAGAATTTATAAACGATTAGTACGATTCAAATATTTTACTTTTGTTAACAAATATGTGTCATTATTTTTCACATTCAACTGTTTCATCCACACATATGATTTACCTCGTTACGTATGATCAAAACCATTGAAGGATTTACACTATAGACGAAAAGAATAAGTTCTATGCTATGAACGTATTTCCATTTAGTAACAGAATTACACGGATCTGTTTCAACAAGAACGATAGATTACTTCAGGCTAGACCACCTAGAGCAATGAATAAGTAAATTGCATTACATTTAGTCCAAGTTTAAAAACTGAATTATTCAGGATTTTTTAAAGAGCTGTGAAATAATAACAAAGAATAACTTCTTTTTCAAGAATTCAAGAGGCAACATTAACTGGAGACAAGCACTGATATTTTTAATTCGAACGACACTTAACGAGCACTTGGGCCGGACAGATATTGATAACCAAATATTACATTCTTAATATTTGCTCACAATAATACAATGAAGTGATAAAAACACTTTATATAAAAACTCCACCCAGAATACACATCTCTAAGAAAGATAAAATATATACTGATGTTATGGATTCTTAAACTATAAATTTAGAAAATTTTTACTGGCTAGTTTTTCTTTCACATCTACTTTATAATACCTACAGAAATATATATCTGTTTTAAAAACAGCTGGGAAAGGTGTTAAAACTTTAATACCCATATTAGCCGTCTTTAGAATATATTCTTACTTCAAGTAGGTTTCTTGTGATCGTGAACAAATACACATAGCTTTACTGATGAGATTATTACCCTCATTCATTTTAATTCACAAAAGCCTTGCTACGTATGACCACATTTTTCTCTTTCTCTCTATATATATTATTATATATACTCTTCAAAACAAGAAACACAAAAGGGATATTTTTGTTATTTTAAAGAGAAATATATGTAATAACGTTACAAGCTCAGAGTATGTGATGTTACACGTGTTAAGGCACTGATTGTCAGACCAAAATGACAATAAAAGTTGTGCACTTTGAAAACGGAGGAAAACATCGGATTCTTCGCCAAAACGCAACCGTGTTCAATAAATTTGTTTGAGAGATCTGCATGTTCTACAAGTGCAACATGTGCAAAATCCCTATAAAAGTGACGGGTTCTCGGTTTCCATAGTTCAGTGTTAAGCCACCGACACGCAATACAGTTACGCCAAGACTGACTGAAACACAACGCAACAACGCCATTGGTCGCTTGGAAGCATGCAAATCTCGATCAGATCTTGCCAGAGCTGTGAATGTCCACCCAAGCACCATCACAAGGCTATGGAATCGTCACCAACAACATGGACCAACTCGTGACCGTCCACGATCTGGCAGACCTCGTGTGACCACGCCCGCACAAGATCGCTACATCCGGTTACGTCACCTTCGGGATAGGACCACCACTGCGACGTCTATTGCCTCAACCATACCAGGGCTGCGTAGGATTTCCGATCAGACTGTACGCAACCGTCTACGAGATGCAGGAATCCGACCTCGACGTCCAGTCAGAGGCGTCATCCTCACCCAGCAACATCGTCAAGCACGGCTGCAATGGGCTCGGGCACATCGGGTATGGCCTCATCGACGATGGAGGCATGTTTGGTTCAGCGATGAGTCACGTTTTATGCTTCGTAGGCAGGATGGAAGGACCCGTGTTTACCGTCGCCGAGGTGAACGTTTTGCAGCAAACTGTGTACAGGATGTTGACAGATTTGTTGGTGGCAGCGTCATGATGTGGGCTGCCATCGCTTACAATGCCAGAACAAACCTTTTGCACATTCGAGGGAATTTTACGGCTCAACGATACGTCGACAAGATTCTTAGGCCCCATGTGCAACCCATCATGGTGAACGTCAATGACGTTTTTCAACATCACAACGCCCGTCCTCACACAGCCCGACTCACCGCTGTCTTCTTGAGACACCACAACATCAACGTTCTTCCCTGGCCCTCCAGATCACCAGATTTAAACCCCATCGAACATCTTTGGGACGAGTTTAACCGACGTCTGCGACGGCGACAACCTCAACCGCAGACTCTACCTCAGCTTGCAGCAGCTTTGCAGGCTGAGTGGACAGCCATTCCACAGGATGTGATTCGTCATCTCATCGCTTCCATGGGCAGGAGATGCCAAGCAGTTATTGATGCTCACGGGGGACATACTCGTTATTGACGTTGAGTGACGTTAAATTTCACCTAGTGAGCGTGGACTTCGCCTTTGCAGACTTTGGATGTTCAGCAGTGAATGTACAAAGTTTCACACATCATACAGAACTACCCGGAATAAACTTGTTAACAATTTGTCTCATATTTTGCCTTTTGCGTTTCTTTTTTTGAAGATTATATATATTACCGTTTATTTAGTTTTAAGAAAATAAGCAACCTGAGTCATTGGTTTCCAGTTAAAAGTAATTTTTAAGTAACATCCGTCTTAAGAACATAGACGTATTTGACTTGGTATTAAAATAATGACGTCATAAGTAATTGATACTAGTTATGCGTGTAATGGTTTAAGAGAACGAACTAAAGCATGAAAGATCTGTATATTTTAATACCGGTAACTGTGTGCAGTTGAGTTCTTTACTGTATCTGTTTTTTAATCTCTTTTCGGTGCTCTACACTTGTATCTTGTTTGTACAACTAACACGTTCAATATTGACCAAAACATCGTGTCAGTTAAAGCTCGTGACAGAGAGGATTAAAAAAAACGTCTTTTAATCCATTCAATTTTTATTCCATTTTGTTTAGTTGGGTTTTGATTTGGTTTGAATTTCACGCAAAACTACAAACGGCTATCTCCGCTAGCCATCCCTAATTTAGCAGTGTAAGACTAGAAGGAAGGCAGCTAGTCATCACCACCCACCGCCAACTCTTTGGCTACTCTTTACCAACGAATAGTGGGATTGACCGTTACATCGTAATACCCATACGGCTGAAAGTACGAGCACGTTTTGTGTGATTGGGATTCGAACCCACGCCCCTTAGATTTCGAGTCGAGTACCTTATCCATCTGGCCATGCGGGGCCAGTTTAGTCGGGTTTATTTGAATTTAATGGTATATTTTATACCGTGAATCTCTTTTTTTTTTTTTTCTGTATGAATAATAATTCTGCAATGTTTTTTTTTTGCATCTTTGCAAATCTTGCTTTTTGGCAAAACTTCAAAAATCATCGTAAATGTTTCTGTTTCATTGCGTTTTTTTTTAGTTTCGTTAAAATAAGTATATTATCATTAGTATTCAATAAGACATTCTTAGTTCAAAAGAACATTAATTTAATATTTAGAATAGATAGAGTAGTGAAATAAAACCGTAGATAGGCTAACAGCTAATATTAATAGTAAGATAACAGACGTCCTTAAGCAATAACAAGTTGCACAGCAAGTACTTGAATAATTAACTGATTAATAACAGATAAGCTTTAAACTAATATTTCTTTTGAAAAATATTTGTTTTATCAACTCGATTATAGCTGGTCGATATATTTTCATCAATACTTTATGTATTGAAAACATCATACACTGAGTGTGGGCCTTCGAATAAGAAAATTTTTCTGAAACTTCTAAAAAACATTTTACTAACTGAAGTTAGGGATATGCATAAATGTTATAACCTAATCATTTGTATTCTATTGCTGACTTACTAGATGGCTTTGAAAAAAGTAATTTTTGAACATACATATGTGCATATATACCACTCTATACACAATATTTGGTGGGTTCTAAAAAAGTTCTAAAATCTTTGAAGAACAAAAACAAACAGCTTATGTTTACCTGGGGGTTCAGTCATGCAATGTGGATCTTTTTTCCATGACTAAAAAATCCCGAATAACAACGTTAAAGTTTTAAAGACCTTTGTAATTCTTCAGCTCTTCCTTTGCAACATTTTTTTATGCACGTCCTCTTAAGGTGTATCAAGTTTGTGCGAATCGACAATATTTCTGGTAAGTTCTTTTCACGTTACAAAAAAGTGACACTTTAACCAGGACGAAGAAGTGTTTGACTCTGAAGAAGATTTGACAGCCATCGCCTTTTCTCAAGCAAGTAACTGATAGTTGAGGAAAGAAACAAGTTCTATTAAACCCTTGTAAGAGTTGTTCTTTTATGGTTGATCTACTTGAAAGGAAGTATGTTTTTTTTCGGCAACAAAATCAGCGAACTGACAAATTAGATTGGAATTTATTTAGCGTGGATTAAAAAAAAATCATTATCTAGAAGAAATGTGGATAGCAACCTTTTCCATGCATTCGTTTTAGCTTTTCATAGACGAGAACAAAAACAGCCAATGACACATACGTATGCCATTATCTATAAAAAAGTTGTTAAGAATAGAAAACGTTAAGGAAGAATATCATGCAGACATAATTAACAGAATGGTAAGGGATTTATCTTTAAAATATCATAGAAAGTAAAATCTGAAAAAAACAAAAGCTTTAAGCAATAGGTTTAACAGTTCGGTACTTAACTGATTATAACTTATTTCACACAACGTAAACTTTAGATGCTTTTTTTCTGTTCTTCATGTTCACTGTACAATTTTCAATTTAAATTATAATTTGATCCGAATAAAGAAATAACGTTATAGGTGTTCGCTTGTATTTCATATCGTTGAACACCTCTTAAACGCTTTTGATAGGATAGAGACTAATGAAGACATAATTAAAATGTCTCCCACTGGTACAGCGGTAAGTCTACGGAGTTACAACGCTAAAATTAGGTGTTCGATTCCCCTCGGTAAACTCAGCAGAGAGCCTGATGTGGCTTTGCTATAAGAAAACACACAAATAACTGCAAAAGGTGATATAGTTTAGACCTTTGAATAGTGGCTCTGATAGAAACTAAAATCAAAAGCACATTTCCAACTGAAATATAATTTTTGAGAGAATGTCACTGTTACATCTTTGACGTCACTAGTAGTCGGAGAATTATTATTTCCCCATACTAAATAATGACTACAGGAATGATATTAAAACCCAGATTATCTGTCCTTATGTGCTTGTAGAATACTTCTAAAGGATGAACATCGTTTTTTATTTTATTTTCAGTGCAGACGTTCTTTACATGGCATTAATAACCTTAAAAGTAAAGGTTAAGGTGGACTCAATTAAAGAAAATTATAACGCTAAATATCGGGTATCGATATCAACGATAGGCACAGAGGAGATAGCCAGTTGTGTATCTTTGTTCTTACTACCAATAAAAAAGAAACAAGAACAAATCTTTCATTAACAACATCCTCAACGCGAGTGGTAAGAGCCTAGTTCTATGAAGGTAAGAGGCAAGTTATGTATAACTACTCGCACAGAAAGCGATTTGTATTGTAGAGATACAATGAACAATCTCAGTAGCGCTATGTTTTAATTTTAAAATGTATCTGTGCACAGAATATCGTCAAAATTCGTCAGTCGAGAGATGTAAATTATGCTTAAAAATCTAAACAGCAAATATTTAAAACGCTTGAAGATTGTCACTAAACGCAATACCGAAAATTCAATATGTCATTAATTGTTGCTTATTTCACATGTGTTTTGGAAATGACCGTTTCGGTACTTTTTAAAACTGCTGCTTACCTTCGATTATTTACTATGTTTTGGTGGTTGCTTTTTATTGTTTTTGAGCTATTGCGTGACAGCATTTCCAGTTTGTAAAAGGTGGCTATTTTGACGAAATATAACATTATCAGAATTGTTAAAGATTTTTGGAAAGGTTATAAGCTCGCTATCAGAGAAATAATCAGATCAGGAAAAGCTAAGTGAAGGTTCAAATAAACAGGGTTGAGTAAGTTATATTAAAACAATCTTGAATATGTAAATTAGCAAGTCACGTGACAAGTATTGCGAGTAAAAAGTCGTGGTGGAAGGTAAGACGAGAACTACTTTTTGATGTTGTTTAGCATTTTGTCAATAGTGTAATTTCACCAAAAACTGAATGCTTTTTGGAAGGGTATGTAGAGCTTTTCTTATATGCAAAATATTCACTTAATAGCATTGGAAAGAAACAACATAAAATTGGAACAATATGAGAAAAATTAAAACCATCCAGAAAGAATTTACTTTATGGAAATTCGCGAAAAATTACTCAAGGGCTACCTATTATAATATTTTGTAACTAAGAAGTTGGTCAATATCACCCGCCGCCAAATATTGAGCTACTGTAGCAGAATACTGAATTAACCACAACTTGTAAGACGAGCATCTTCGGTAGGAATTGGAAATCCGCGATCCATAGATTCGGTGTAGAGTGCCCTGACTACCAGGCTATACCAGGTCTCTAGAGAGAAAAGAAAAAAATTGTCGTATTCCCATAGTGGAAAACAAAGTGCAAAGTTTTGTAACAGATGAAAATACAAAACACAAAAGTAAATGTCAAAAGCCTTTCACGAGCCCCAGGTAACAGCGTGCAGTATAAACAAGAAGGATCTCCCTCTGGGAAAACGACCCTAGTTATGTGTACATAAGCTGCTTCCACGACGTATTTTTCAACCGTTGCGTATGCGAAGTATCAGCAGAATAAAACTGGTTTTCATGATATTTAATGCACAAAATACCAGATACAGCGCCTGTGAATGCCTGTTTGAATGGTCTTGAAGTGGACCCTGGAAATTGTCGTCCTCGTGCACCAGATGGATCATAGAAAGTTAGAAAGATAAGTGATGTGCTTTGGGCATGACATCCTTACAACTGAGTTTTTTATTTACGATGAAAGTATGCTTTTGGCTATTGTCAAGATGCATAGTTATTTGTCAGAAAATAGTTTTGTATGGAGAAATGGATTGTAACAATATGGTAAGACCCCAGAATCGTTTTAATATATATTTAATGTATAGAAAATTTAGTTAAAATGCAATGAATATTATTTTCATAAAGTAGCTGTTAATGAATTGCATTTAACTAGCTGTAGGCTCATTATTAGCTTCAGGATCACCAAAGAAGTGATCACCAATCATTAAAAGTATGAAACAGAACTTATGAGTTAGGCTCAAGGTCGAGAATAACTATTTCAGTTTCGCATTTGACCCCACAAGACTGCTAATGTCGTGTGAAACTTATGTCAAGGTCATCAAAAATCGGCAGTAATATCGCTGTGCCCGTAGTCTTTATAGATTACCCGAGATTTAACCTTTATACGAATAATCGATATGTTAGTGTGTACAGAGTTAGGGGCAAACAATATGCATAGCAAGACGGTGTTAAACACTTCCATTATAATCTGTATAATCGGACATGTGACGCTGACGTGTAACTGAAATCATCTATACGACCTTCCAAAAGTTTAGTAGGACGAGACTTTGTCTTTATGAAAGAGTAATCATCTGTAACACATTGTTTGAATTGTGATGAATTGTACAAAAAGTGAGAAATCATAGTGGTCATGAATTGAAAAGCAAGAAGTCTTATCTATATCGAATAAATATCCGTAGCATTTTTTAAATTCTTGTATCTCAGTGACTGAACAGATCTGGCGGCTAATAGAACCCTTTTCTGATCGAAAAGTGGGCTAGGATCTCATAACGTCGTTTGCCGGCTGATAATACATGTCCTTCTCAGATGTAGAGACTGCATCAACTCTACGGAGACCTATACTTATTTCTCAATATCCATCTTTTGCGAGTGTGCTCCTTACAGAGAAGATGATTCACTTAGATTCTCGCTATGATCACTTCGAGTACGTTTCACGTTTGTAACTAGTGATGTATTACCAAGGAAACCTATTCATGAAATGTATGTAGTAAAAAAACAAACAACGCTGATCTCAGTTCTTTGTTTTATCAAATTAACTGTGAAACATTATCATTTCATTTTGATGCTGACTTTTATAAGAAAGAGAGTACTAATATAATGTATTTATCGCTAAAGTGTTTTTGATTGTATTCCACGAATACTTTCTGAATTAATGACGAATACATTTTATACATTTGAGCTCAGGTAAGCCTGCAAACAGTTTCGCTTCAAAAATGTTCGTTTGCAATTAAGCACAAAACTACACAAGGGCTATCTGTGCTCTTCCCACCACGGGTACCGAAAGTCGGATATTTAGTGTTGTAAGTCCGCAGACATACCGCCGTGCCACTGGAGGGGAGGCTTTCAAAAAATGAATACCAAGAGGTTTGAAATAATCGGAAAATACGTCACAAAGGTTATTTCCATTTAAATTTATTATTAGGTTGGTATGTAACATTCTTTTTTTTTGGTATGCCGGTGGGACAGCGGTAAGTCTTCGGATTTACAAAGCTAAAATCAGGGGTTCGATTCCTCTCGGTGGATACAGCCGATAGCCCCATGCGGCTTTGCTCTAAGAAAACACGTGCATTTCTTTTTGCCGGATAAATGTGCTCAACGACTACCACCAGATATGAATACCATACATCAGAAATAATCGAATTCATCAGGCAAACTTGATAAATATTTGTTTACGCAGAACTATAAGTCAATAGGTGTATTTTTTATGTCACGTTGCGCATGACGCATGTCATTCACATATAGCAACTAGACGTAATGTAGGTGATTCTTATACATCAGTTTGATGTGTTATGTCAATTCCTCGTAGAACAAGTTAATGTAATACCCATCAGCATGTCCACATCTTTCTGATACAGTATATTATTGTGATATACCTGTATATGATACGTAATATACGTATTTCTGGTACAGCAGTTTGATACGCAGATTTATCATAGAGTAGCTTGACATTATATCACACACTTCGTTTTGTGTATTAGCTTATTAACTATGTGTAACATGCTTATTCTACAAATTGTATGCTTTGCTCTCTTCGATATTTTGCATACCCTAAATACCACTCATTTGAACTCATGACACCCTTGTGTTATAATACCAATTTTGAATAATATTCAAACAGAGCCGAAGGGTTTTCACCAGCAGTAATACATTTGCACGCAACAGTTCTTTCGTTAGAACTATATATTAAGCTAGTTTCCAACCATACACCTACATATCCCCCCCACACACACATCCAGTCTACCAAAGTAAACACTGTAAAGTGAAATGTGAAATAACCTCAACTATGTAATTAATCACGAGTGGGATGATGTACAGCTAGGATGTTATTATTTGGACAGATTTCATACGATAAAAGAATATTTTTCTTGTAAAATTTCATTAATATTGGTTTTCTAGTCAATTTTTCAATTTTTTTTAAAAGTTGAAAGCCTCTTAGTTTATAAATACATGGAAGTAAAGTAGCAGTAAACAGTTACGTGCCATACTGTCTATTTTATTCAAAGATCAGTGAGATGCACTTTAAAAAATTCAGTTCGAATTTCTCCAGTGAACTCTCCAAATGTAAAGTATAATCATTTCTACAGTTCCATCTGGTATAATTCCTTTTCATGTACACATTCATGCCATAAGAGCGTAAATATTAAGATATACATAGCTAACATTAGATATTTATATTTACAATTGGAAATATATACTTTAACACTAGACATATACAAGTTTTATACATATATATAACAAAACATTTCAAATGATTATACGTGTGGAGAATAACTGACAGTGAAAGTATTAATTAATACTAAATTATATAATTTAAAAATAATTCTTTCTCCAACATTTTGAAGAAACTTGCACTGAATGTTTCGAAATAATATTAGAAGTAAGTAAGACCTTAATAAATTTTTTATTTCGTTCTTGCTTATTGTAACAGATGGCATTATCTCAGTGGAAATGGTCGATTGTTTGTTTGTTTTGAAATTTCGCGCAACGCTACTCGAGGGCCATCTGCACTAGCCGTCCCTAATTTAGCAGCGTAAGAATAGAAGGAAGGCAGCTAGTCATCACCACCCACCGCCAACTCTTGGTCTACTCTTTTACCAACGAATTATGGGATTTCCCGTCATTCTATAACGCCCCCACGGCTTAAAGGGCGAGCATGTTTGGTGCGACGGGGATTCGAACTCGCGATCCTCAAATTACGACTCAAACGCCTTAACCCACCTGGCCATGCCGGGTCGACACATAAGATAGAAATACAAAATTACTTCTACATTTTATACTAGAAAAACATCAACAAACTCTAATAATACGATGTGATGGAATAATTATACAAAATGTAAATAATTTTAAAATAAATTACTACTTAGTTATCAGTAAGAACACCGAACCAGACCTAGAAGTTAAGGAAAAACGAGCATGTTATAGAATAAGCGACACTTTAGGAGTCGTATTTGGTTTATAGTGTTCACTTCAACTTCCATTCAGTTATTGCTGTAATTTTCAAGTAAGTATTATGTATACAGCTGTATATGACATTCAGTTTTATTCTCACCGTGTCTGTAAAAGTCAGTACTGAAGAGTAGAACATACTAATAACAAAACAAAATATAAACTCGAAATCGACTGAAGCTTGGAAACGACTTCATTTTAACTTAAATATATCTCGAGAATAATATTATACTTTGAATTATTGTATATATTTCCGCCTATCTTTATTTTTAAAGATAGCTTGCATTTTGTAAAAATAATTTTTCCAACGTAAGGTTATAAAAGGACGTAGCCATTCCTTGCCAGAGTTTTTAGTTGTCTGTTTATCTATTCTGCCAATTGAATGTTGATGATAAATTACTTATATGATGAAAAAGTCCACGGTAGATTTCAAATTAATTGAATTCTTGGCCACTTTTTATTAAGATATGAACTATCGGTGTGATTGCATATCAGCACAATAACTCAGTCTCTTTGCTTCAATGCAAGTTGATTTAAAAAGTAATCAATATTTCGTTTGAACCTTATTTAGAAATGTGCTTGCATTTATTTCCGTCATTCCATGTGGTCGTCATATAACCTTTTTTTCTTCTTTTATCTCCGTTAGCCTGAAAAATAACACTTCTATAGCTGCTTATAAAATAAACGACTATTTTAACGAGGCCCGGCATGACCAGATAGTTAGGATGTTCAACAATAAATATGAGGGGCGCGGGTTCAAATCTCCGTCCAAACAAACATGCTCTATGTTTCAACCATGGAGACGTTATCAAGTGACTGTCAATCCCACTGTACGTTGGTAAAAGAGTAGCCCAAGAGTCTTTCACTGCTAAATTAGGGATGATTGGTGCAGATAACCCTCATGTAGCTTTGTGTAAAATTCCAACCAAACTATTTTAACGAAGGTCCGCCGCCTGTTACTGCAAAAATGCGCTCTGCATCTAAGGGTAATGGATGAGTTATGAGAGTTAGGATCAAACCTTGCTGTTTGTTCAGAAGTGACGATAGGCTGTTGGTGACTTTATCATGCCATTTCAAAACCAGAAACTGCTGTGCTCAGATAGCCCTTATTGTAAACTAGGATGTAAAAGCTGAAATAAAGTTTTAAAAATGCGCGGAAATAATTTTCAATAACATTAACATTTTGAAGCCAAAGATAAGGAATACAAAAATCATTGTCCGAAACTTTAATTAAACGACCAAGAATAAATTATTACCAAGTTCATGTGCAGGCCAGGCGGAGCGTGGCACAATATTTTCCAATTGTGTTAATGGTTCGAATTTTGTTGCTGAAATAAAACACAAAAATAAATAAATCGAGCTCTTCGGGATCATGAAGGAAGAATAACAGTGAAGTATCAGATTATAGTAACCTAAGAATTAACAGTAGGTTCTATTGACTTGTTGATTTCTGTCTAGACTATTAGTTCGAAAGTAGGGACAAGTTGTGCAAGTAGACTTTGCACGAACATCCGGAATAAACCAAACTAAGTTATTTGTAAGCTCCTATTTCCACACCTGGACAAAAGAAATGTAACAATAAAATTCACTAGTGTTTCATGAATTTCACCTTATTACTCATACAGTTAAGATCAACTATTAAAGAGTAATTATAAAATAAGTGTAACTTTGATTGGTCTATGTAACTTGGCTTTCCTTAATAACCTGAACGTCTACAACATGTTTGTTGATCCTTCCTAACTAGAGTACAGAAAGTAAAACAACAGCAACAAAACAACAACAACAACAACTTAAATTTGTCTCACTGAACACCTAGGACTGAATGGAACCAAACGTAAAAGAGAGTCGATTACTTAATTTCTTTCTATTAAAACAAATATTATTCGGTTAGTTACTCTTTATATAGGAAGGATATAAACTGAACATGGTGAAAATGAGATTGAAATGCTTTTATTGAATGTGTCTAAAGAACAAATTACATTGAAATGTGCTTACTTATAAATATATATGTATATAATATGTTGCTTACGAGTTAAATCACCAAAAATTAGATAATTTATTTACACAATTTAAAATAAACATACATTCTCTCTGTTGAGCCCCATGGTGCATCAGCTGTAAATCTGAAAGACTTTAACTCTAAACATTGGGTTTTAATAAACCTAGTGGATATAGCACAGACAGCCCGTTGTGCATTTTTGTGCTTAGCAACAAACAAAATATTTTGTTGTTTTTCAACTCCTAAATACTGCAGAGGACTAAGAAATGTATTGAAACAGGTCCTGAAAAGAACATAACACAATATCAGGCTGTAATCCACACACTTAAACACTTAATTATTCAATATTCGATATAACATTGACTTTTCATGCAAAACACATTGGTCAATGTCTTATATTTTAAGTCTCTTGTTCTGAACTGCTTCTGGAATTACAGCTTTGCTTTATTGGTTACACATAAAATACGCATTTGTGACACTCAACTCTATAATGTGCCACAATTACCATACGAGGTCTGTTAAAAAAATACGCGGACTGATGTCATAAAACAAAATGTACTTTATTTAAAAGTTACAGGTCTGGGACCCCTTCAAAGTACTCTCCTCCCCAACGCACACACTTATCCCAACAGTGTTTCCACTTGTTGAAACAGTCCTGGTACGCTTCTTTTGTAATGTCCTCCAGCTCCTTCGTCGCATTTGCCTTAATCTCGGGAATCGTCTCAAATCTTCTTCCTTACAAGGGTCTTTTGAGTTTGGGGAACAAGAAAAAATCGCAAGGAGCAAGGTCAGGTGAGTAGGGTGGGTGGAAAAGAACAGTGATCGAGTGTTTGGCCAAAAACTCACGAGTTCTGAGGGCTGAATTTCGCAGCAACGCGGTGCATCTTCAATTTTTCGGTCAAAATCTCGTAACAAGATCCAACTGATATTCCACACTCTTCAGCAAGCTCCCTGACAGTCAGACGTCGATTTGCCCGCACTAGGGTGTTGATTTTGTCGACGTGTGGGTCGTCAGTTGACGTGGAAGGACGTCCAGGACGCTTATAATCTTCAATGGACTGTCGACCATCCTTAAAACGTTCATGCCACTTGAAACATGCCGTACGCTTCATAGCAACATCACCGTAAGCCGTGTTAAGCATAGCAAAAGTTTCAGTCGCAGATGTTCCAAGTTTAACACAAAATTTCACAGCAAGTCGTTGCTCCTTCAGGTCATTCATTCTGAAATCCGCCAAACGAAAAATTCGCACTTCACTTAAAACTGCGTAGCTAATACACAAATGAAGATATCTGCAATCGGGAAATGGCGTCGTAATCAGCTGATCTGTGCAAACCTAGCGACACCAAGCGGATTTCCTTGGAACCAACTGGAGCCGCGCAATTCAAACAGTCCACGTATTTTTTGAACAGCCCTCGTATTATGTGTTTCATGCGGGGCTCAATGAGTAGCAGTGAGAATGTACAAACTTTTGATTTGAGTATTGGATTGTATTTAACCCTTGTGCTCTTAGCAAAAGATGTGATGAAATACGTTGCCAATTTTAGTTTTTCTGATGTTAGTATCTTAAAAGGATTGGTTTGTTTGTTTGAATTTCGCGCAAAGCTATACGAGGGATATTTTTGGTGGCCGTCTCTAATTTTGCAGTGTAAGACTAGAAGGAAGGCAGCTAGTCATCACCTTCTACCTCCAACTCTTGGGCTACTCTTTTACCAACGAATAGTGGGATTTACCGTCACATTGTAAAGTTACTACGGTTAAAAGAGCAAGCATGTTTGGTGTGACAGGGATTCGAACCTGCGACCCTCAGCTTACGAGTCGAGTGCCTTAACCACGTGGCCATGCCGGGCCATACGGTGTTTAGGTAATTTCTTATAATTGCAAATGGTATCATAGTTATATACGTTCAGAAATAAAGTATTATATAAATGTAGTCTCTTCTCGGTTAAAACGCACTATTAACGAATACATTCATCACTTATCTAGTCATCACCTTCTACCTCCAACTCTTGGGCTACTCTTTTACCAACGAATAGTGGGATTTACCGTCACATTGTAAAGTTACTACGGTTAAAAGAGCAAGCATGTTTGGTGTGACAGGGATTCGAACCTGCGACCCTCAGCTTACGAGTCGAGTGCCTTAACCACGTGGCCATGCCGGGCCATACGGTGTTTAGGTAATTTCTTATAATTGCAAATGGTATCATAGTTATATACGTTCAGAAATAAAGTATTATATAAATGTAGTCTCTTCTCGGTTAAAACGCACTATTAACGAATACATTCATCATTTATCTAGTCATCACCTTCTACCTCCAACTCTTGGGCTACTCTTTTACCAACGAATAGTGGGATTTACCGTCACATTGTAAAGTTACTACGGTTAAAAGAGCAAGCATGTTTGGTGTGACAGGGATTCGAACCTGCGACCCTCAGCTTACAAGTCGAGTGCCTTAACCACGTGGCCATGCCGGGCCATACGGTGTTTAGGTAATTTCTTATAATTGCAAATGGTATCATAGTTATATAGTTCAGAAATAAAGTATTATATAAATGTAGTCTCTTCTCGGTTGAAACGCACTATTAACGAATACATTCATCACTTATAATATTTACAAATATGCTCAGAATAGATTACTTATTACATACTAGACGTTCAATTTTCTCTCAGATTAGACAGTAAGAATATGAAAAACTGTGAGATGGTTCACTGACTCATGAAACATGACGAAAAACCAACAATGACGCCATTTAAAGAAAATTAGCAGACCTTCTAATTACTCAGATACGTCAGAATAAATAAACTGATGCTTCAGAATATCTGAGCCAATATGAGAACAGTTTTGTTCCGAGTAACTTTGTAAATTCTTTTAACACTATGTTATTTTTGAACAATATTGCCAAATACATTCTAAAGCAGTACTTGCTTGTGGTCACAAAAAGTTTCTTCTAAGCATTTAAATGCAGATTTTAGAATGTTAAGAAATTCAATAAAAATAACACGAGAATTTTCTAATAAAACTTTGATCTTAGCAAATTAGAAATACTATTTGTCTTTAATCACAAAGTAGCTAAAATTAAGAAGAAACTATTTCTGTTTTTTTACCTGAACATTGTGCAAAGTTTGCCTAAAATTTACCAACAAATTAAACATGCAGTAGCTTTGATTGACACTCACATCTTACTGGTTTTATTAAATAAATTCACGGGTAAGAACATGAAAAGATAGTTGAATTTTTTTTACTGCAGTGTCTGTGTAAGAGTGTCTGGCTTGTCTGAAACTCAACACCCATTTCCACCTCAAGTTGCAAAATAAAATTTGATAATTTACATCAACTTTACATGTGTATTTTCGAATTCGTATATTTTATGTTAAGAAGAGAAAAACTCTACTTTTTATAATACATAACGTTATTAATATGTTTACAGACTTGATAATGTAGTCTTTACGTTTATGACATGCTACGATAACGTAACTTAACTTGATAACACTAAACACACACATACGTGTATAAATAAAGACAGAGAGAAAGATAAATGTTTTTGCAAAAATTGCTAACGATCTCATTACGTGTTTTTAAAACAAAATCTCTTTGTCTTGAAGCATTTGTGTTTTCACATTGTTGTCGCATTAATAAGGAAATTTATTACAACATAAAAAAAGAAAATACATATAAGTTCTAACACTTCATTTTATTTTTCAATTACAATTTCCTCTATATTTATTTGTTCATTTTACCAAAACTTTCTCATGAGAACAATTGAGAACAAATGCCACCATCCATGCACTCACAAGTTAATTATGAAGGAAGAAATATAATGGTAAGTCCATTATTTATATTGTTTCAAACAGAGCATTACAGCAAGTCTTAAATCTATACTTCAATCCTCTTAAACAAAGATTCAAATAGGTCTGGTTTAGGCTGTAAAAATAACACTGTGTATATATGAAGCCTTTCAGTTTGTGTTTTTCAGTAGCGTTTTTATTTTAAATATTTCGAAGTGAAAGCTAATAAACAAATTTAATATATTTGAACAATAATGCTGAAAAATATGCTTTTGCGTTACAGTTCTGTCCAACAAGAATCTTTTTCATTGCATTTTTGGATGGTAATGGTGTAGTACGGGATACGGCACTATCTTTCCACAGCTACAAGAAAATAACATTCAGTTGGTTAAACAAATAAAGAAATCGATTGTGTTATTCTACTGATACATTTAACTTAATTCAATAATGAGTATTTCTAGGAACCTACTATGTTAATTTAATTATTAGTGTTAGAACTATTATTTATTATTATTAGCTTAAACAGATAATAGCCTTGATCCTGTTTTCTCAAATTGTACTACTGAATGAATCTTTATAAGCTTTCTTAGAAACCTAAGTACAATTCGAAACGTCTGCCTCACGTCAGGTCTGCCAAACGTATACCTCACCAAGACATTATTCCATTAGTTCTGTCAATTTTAAGAAGAGACAAATTAGTTTACTTAGCTAATTTACATGAGTTATCTATCGCATAAAAAGATCAACTACATAATTACTTACTACCTTTAAAGAGATTAAAAGAAATCCAAATAATTTGCTTAAATTATCTCCATTGTCTTTTTAACCTAACACAATGACAAGATGTTAGTTTTTACACACTAAAAGACAAAAATAATTTCTCAATAATACGAATATGTAATAGTTTATTATTGGTAAATTAAAGTACAATTAATTCAGTAAGGCCACCTGGTGGCTTAGCTATAAATCTTTGGGCTTATATTACTAAACTTCCGGTTTTGATACTCGCGTTGAGTTTATATAACTCAGTTTGTAGTTCTGTGCTTAATAGAAAACCAATAAACATAAAGAAACAACATTTGCGCGGTAATAATTTGGGAACTATAATTTCGAGAATTGAAATGAAAGCTCTTCTCATCCTGACTGGTTCGATAATAAATAATTTCATTTAACGTCGCGTTATTTGATTCAATGTGTTGAATTTAGGTTGGTAAACGGTATGACGTTTCAGAACGCTTTGTTTCCGAGTGGGCAAGAAAGGGTCAATCACACTATTCGTTGGTAAAAGAGGTGGCGGTGGGTGGTCCCTCTAATCTTACACTCCTAAGTTAGGAACAGTTAGAGTATGTAGCTCTCGTGAAGCTTTGAGCGAAGTTAATCACAAATATGATTAAATTACGTTTAACTATAGAAGTTTTCTTTGCCACATTTCTTGTGTAAATATTTCATTGAGGTCAACACATTTGATAAAACTGCAGATGTTTTTAACCTATTTTCGCATATAGATTCTGAACACTTTATATACTCACCAAAAATAACCATATAAATTTATATGCTATTCACTTTAATATTTTTATGCGTCCCTAATTTTACAATTTCTCATAGACACATTAACTATACATTTTTACCCTTATTTTTGAAAGTGTCTTCAAATGAGATCGCCCAATACTCTTTGACAGATTGTTTAGGCAGAGTATTCGACACAGACAAATTCTGGAAGACAAGGAAAATCAAAGAATCATTTTATGTTAACAAAATTAAACCTTCACTTAACAGAGATTCCGGATCAGAGGTGAGTAACCTGTGGCTGCCATTGGTTGAATCTACAGGACATCTCTCCTCCAATCAGAAACAGTGATAATCCAACCAACAACCCGGCATCGCCAGGTGGGTTAAGGCGTGCGACTCGTACTCCGAGGGTCACGGGTTCGCATCTCCGTCGCGCCAAACATGCTCGCCCTTTTTTTTGGTACCCGGCATGGCCAAGCGTGTTAAGGCGTTCGACTCGTAATCCGAAGGTCGCGGGTTTGTTTTTGAATTTCGCGCAAAGCTACTCGAGGGCAATCTGTGCTAGCCGTCCCTAATTTAGCAGTGTAAGACTAGAGGGAAGGCAGCTAGTCATCACCACCTACCGCTAACTCTTGAGCTACTCTTTTACCAACGAATAATGGGATTGACCGTCACATTATAACGCCCTCACGGCTGAAAGTGCAAGTATGTTTGGTGCGACCAGGATTCGAACTCGCGACCCTCGGATTACGAGTCGAACGCCTCAACACACTTGACCATGCCGGGCCCGGATTTACAGATCCTAGCCACTCCGTAGCCCTGACCATGGGACGTTTGAGAGACATATCGTTGATTTGCTTCTTTTCGTTCTTCTTCAGTCAAGCCTGGTTTGCTTTGTCTCCAATGCCTTGAACCGACCGAACTTTTTTTGTTGCTTTTCTCTGAAACTACCATCAAACTATCTTCACTAAATCAATCTTCAAGATCATCCGATATGAAACAGAAACTAGGAGAATTTAATCCAAATTTTCAATGCATACATCAAAATTCTATCGCGAGCAGGGCGAAGGGGGATATAAATATCCCTGAACACTCCAGTTGGGAAGTTCATCTTCCTTTAAAGCTCAATACCTGCCACGGAATTTTTCGGTTTTTTTTTCACACACTGGCTCACCGCATCCAAATCTCAGGCATTGGATTTTTAGATCCCAGCCAAGGCAATATTTTTGCAAGGCCCCGAATCGTGCCGTTTGAGTGGGATTTTAAAATTTTTTAACTACGGGCTCCGGCCTGGCCTGCTTCCCTTGTGCCGCCTTTCTCTCGCCACCCTTTCTCACCCGTCATTTTCATAATGCTCAACCCCACTTCATTACCTTAAACAAGTCAAATAAAATTACAAGAAAACATCCACATAAAAGTAAATAAACTTTCGTGAGCGGAGACGAAGAGAAACCACTTCGCTCCTGACCACCCCTATTGGGGAGAGAATTCCTCAGACTTCTCTCTCTCTCAACTGAACCCCTGCCAAGTTCGTTTGCGTTTGCACACACACTGACGTGAAGACGAAAGACTTGCGAAACGTCGTCCTCTACACTTGATTTTACAGTTCATTTTACAACGTTTCATCGTCAAACACTGTTTGATGTCACTGCTTTGCTATGAATATTCAACTAAAATCAACATTATTTGCGTGGCATTGGTTTCAATTCCCGAGCTTAGTATCATTGTGAAAGTGTTATTTACTATGAGAACTATAAACGACCTTATCAACCAAAATGTTATTATTACTTAATTAGATACTTGTTTCGCTTTATAGTTTCTTTTGGAGCGTTCACTGAAACACAAACCGAAATTGACGGTACAAAGCTTCAAAAATAAGGTAATTTATTCCTAGAATTAACAGATCTTTTATACGCCAGTATGGACTACAGAAATTAATTAACATATCATGTAGTATTGCTTAGTACTATTTAGTTGAAAGAAATTTGAATTTTCAACCTGTACAATACATTAAAGGAAAATGTGTTATACGGTAAGCCAGAGGCCCTTAAATAAAGGCCGCCTTTAATTTCGAACTATTGATCAAAGAGAAGTAAACCAGACAGCATCACTATCCGCTTCAAGGCTTTATTTGGGTCTACGATAACCAGTAACGGGATTAAGTGTGAATTTTATAACGCTTCCAAAGATGAAAATACGGGACTTAATAAGAAACACAATGTAGCTCCGTACAGGAAACACTAGGTCACATCCGATCTCAACAAGGATTGAGTTCGAGAATATAGTGTTACTTTGAAGTGTAAAATTAATCAGTTTAAGAATATTATTTTTTTTTTGCATTTTTCAATCAATAATCATGGCCTAATTCTGTAACTCGAGGCACGTTAGGTAATATTTTCGCTCTTAAGTTCTTAAACTACCTTCCAACATTACACCATTTTATTGAGAATTGTATCTCAAGGCTTTAGTTTTGAGTGGCGTTTTAAATATAGGAACAAAATAAATACATAGTTAAAATCATCGCAAGATTACAAACTCATTTAATAGCTTTTTTCAGCCACTTTGAAGTAACCAGTTGAGACTTTTCAGCGTGTCAGTCACTCTGAATGACCAGCTGAGCTTTTTCAGTTTGTCGGTTTCTTTAAGATAACCGGACAAATTCTTTCAATTTCTGAATCACTCTCGAATAACTAGCCAAGTTTTTAAAGTAGCAGTTGTTTGGAAATAGCTTGCCAATTTCTTTTAATGTGTCATTTACTTTGAAATAACTATTCAAGTTGTTTCACCATGTTTTTAGCTCTGAAGTAACCACTCAATTTCTTCGGTGTATTAGCCAGCATAAAGTAACGATCTAAGTTCTTTCAAAGCACCAGTTTTTCTGTAATAATGGCTCAATTTCTCTAATTTTACAAGAGGTCTGAATTGTCTAGCCATATTCTTTCAAAGTATTTGACGATCTGTAATACCTCGCTCAATTATTTTACAAATTTCTAGTTGCTTTGCAAAATCGAAACTCGTCTTTAGAAAAAGTTAGACGAATGTAATAGCCAATCAATTTTTTTGTACGTGCTAGAACCTCTGAAATAACCAATTAAATTCTCCAGTGTATTAGCTTCTCCAATAGAGTTAGTTAAATTTAGTTTTATTCAACAAGAGCCAGATAAACTGAACCATGCTGTGCTTTTTGTTAAGCAGCACGTTGAGCTCATATCCTTTTGTTTTTAAGAGTAATATTCTAACTTCCTAATTTTAAATATAATGTTTAGAGTTTTCATACTTTGTTTATTCATAGCATAGAAAATAAAAGTAAAGGGAATTTCAAAAGTTGTATCGATCCGTGATGTTTTTCAATTAAACAACGCATTCCGTCCACGTCACTTCAGTGAATTTGTATTGCAGGGGAACGAGCTAACAGTGTCAGCGTCTTTTCTTCGAGAATGTCGATGACTAAAATATCGCATGTATCGCTTTAGAATTGTGAAAAAAATAAAAATACAGATGTGTTAGTAGAGCAATACAATACGTACTGCCTTCAATGAAAAAGGAAAACATGCCTTTTTTATTTTCTCTTCAAATACTTAAGCTGCTGCAGCTTGTTCAAAGCGAGTTCAAGACGACATCCATGTTCCGTTTAACGGTCACGTGACATTAGCAGAGCAAAGATAAAATAAGAAAAAGGGTTTTAGTTTTTTACATTTTAAAACACAGCACATTATATATATATATATATATTATTTTCATAATAAAAATAAAATTATGCTTTTTTTTTAGTTTCTTCTCTGAGGATTGATCAATAATCAAGTCTCATCTACGTTCGTTTATACGTTTTCATTAACTCTCAATCAGTGTATTTGAATGAATATTTTTTGTGTTCACGCTTATATTAAAAGTTGACTGTGATTCCACTTTATCTGTGTATATGATTTAATAATATATGAATTATTTTATATGCAATCAAATAATTAGTATTAGCATTTATAAGTATTTAATATGATAATAGCACATATACAAATGTGTAGTTTTAATATTCGTATTACGCCGTTATTTGAATAAGTATGGTAATATGTTACAAAAGGATTAGCTCAGACGAATAGTTAGTTATTATTGATTTCTTGCATAGCTTGTATAAACGTTAAATGTATTTTGCTTTTGTTTCAGGCAAAATGGGTGTAGTCTTTATTTTGATCTACGTTTTTCTGAAGTTCGGTAAGTTAAAACGTTTCAAATTTATGTCGTCTAAAATCAGAGATTTGATTATCTTTCGTCGGTATTTTCTGTCAGTTTACCCTTATGTAACATTATAAATAAATAGTCTACAGTAGTAGATGATAATTTTCTAACTGTTAAGAAAATGGTTTACAAAAAAAAAAAAAACTGAAACGTTTCCAGTAGATATTAGATATACAGGGTGTTCGGAAAGTCACTGTGCACTTATATATTTATTAACAGACATATTTCAATATAGAATACAAGAGGTAAATATGAATAACAATTATAAACAATGTTGAAAGTGACCCCCGTTGGCATTAATACAGGCTTGGATCCTTCTTATTTTGTTTCTAAACACCGCTATCAGTTGCTGGCTTGAAATAGACTGAATGAATGCGGTTATCGCTGCTTTCAAAACTGCATAGTGACTTTCCGAACACCCTGTATAATACATATTATTCAAAGCTCTAACTTAAAATAGAACGGTTAAAATGTGTAGCAATTTCCTCTCAATAACAATCAAAACGTTTTATTGTTGGCGGCCTTTGTTTTTAAATCTGTAAATCATTTTTTAACATTAAATTAAATCATTTGTGAAATTTGAAATTAACACTATTTGCTTTCTTAACATAAAAAATAAATTAAAATTTGTTCTTAAATCTAGCTGTAACTATGTTGGGGGTAACCATAATTTGTAAATGTAAAAACATTGTCTAAAGTTTAACTTAAACCATTTTTTAAAGACAAACCAAACAGTAACTATTTTATTCCTCTCCTACTGTAAATAAACTTCTGGACTATATAAACGTAAAAGAAATATGTAACCAAAACATAAGTTCAACACCATATTAATTCGCCAGTATCATAGAATCTCATTTAGCAGGATTTCACTCTTTTTACTTTAATCAGTTTTTAGACAAACTAAAAACACTCAGTAATTATATTGGCTATCTATTAATTATAGAAAAAAACACTGGAAAAGCACAATGGATCTTACTAGCTAATATTTCTGGCATTACTGAGTTAAGCGTAGTCGTAAATGAAGTAGTAATTCTTAGCTTATAGTTGGGTTCACTAGTTAGAGGTAGTATAGCTGAGAAATACGTAATTACAAAAGAAATTATGAGGCTTAAGTCTTAATATTTTAGTGAACAAAGAACTGTGAAGATGAAGAATAACAGTCAGATTAATGCACTGACATGCCACCAATAAATTTAGCGTTTTTGAAAAGTATATGTGAGAGCTCTTTCCGATGCAACATATCCGCAGATTTAGACCATGAAAATATGTTCAGAAGTAGAATTTATAATTTCCGGAATAGGGATATTTATTGTCTTAATGACGTTGAAAATAGAGAAATACCGATTGAGGACCATCCAGAAAAAGAACTAAACGAGGTCATTCTCCGGCCGTGGTAGGTAAAGTGCGGCATCTTGTCACAAGTGATAATCCACGAGCGCAATTGTCAGTTGTCAAAGCTGTCCACGTCTCCACTGTAACAGTATATAACATAATCAAGGAGAATATCAGTCAGAGAAAGCAACGTAAGTCCCTGTCTGCTACCTTGACATATCCGTTCAGTTTTGGCATATCTGAAACAGCTGTAATATGAAACAAATATTCATGTTATTCTATGTGTAAAAATACCATCAAGTCGCCACATATATTGCCTATGGATTTCTGAGAGATAGGATTCTTAAAATGGGAAATGGGAAATCTTCATAATTGTATGCTAGTACTAGACAACATGAGAAGCTTGTATGAAAGACTTGAGAAACTTAGACATGAAAGCCTTACGATGGAGTATTTTATGATGGAAACTACGTTGTAGGCCTGTCGTAAGGGTGCATGATTTCCAGGTAAAGTATAACTGTTACACTCTAAAATTACAAAGTTTGATTCCAAAATTATTTCAGTATAATCCAATGAACCACCATATTTGAAATATGTTGGGCTTCATTTTGTTGGACAATACTATTTTAAAACGAATACATTTACCATGTACCGGTAACTATGAACGTCTACTTGATCGTTTTTGTTATTCTATATTTTTAGTTAATAAAAGATGAAATTTAACTATGATAACCTAACGAATATTAGTCGATGAAAATTTTAGAAATTGTTTGTTGTTTTATTTAGCATATAATAGTAAATCATATGTTTTACTTAGCATGAATAAGAAAAATATCTACCCGTGTGTCACGTGATGTCTTGCTTGATTTCTGGAAATAAGAAGTGTCATAAAAGCCAAAAAGCATTTATTCAGATAGAATAGTTTAATTATCGTTGCCTATTACGACTTCAGTGACAAGTGAGCATGGTGGCCATGAGGGGTGTGTGCGCCGTGAAATCTTATAAGTGTAGTGAGTGTTTGGTATAAAAAACTTAAAATAAAGACGTCGTGTGAGATTTCCTAGCCTAGAGTGTCAAGTGCATAAAATTAATAATAAAAGTAAAAATATCGATTCAGTTTTAAACTTAAATCATTTCTGAAGCCCCCGCTAGTACAGCGGTATGTCTCCGGATTTACAAAGCTAAAATCAGGGGTTCGATTCACCTCGGTGGGCTGAGCAGATAGCCCTTTGTGGCTTTGCTATACGAAAAACACACACACACATTTCTGAATTTGAAAAAAAAAATCCTCTAAATTAATGTGTGTGAATTGCGCGCAAAGCTACACGAGAACTATCTGCGTTAACCGTCCCTAATTTAGCACTGTAAGTAGAGGAAAGGCAGCTAGTAATGACTACTCTTCTCCAACGCTTGGGCTACCGTCACATTATAATGACCCCACGGCTGAAAGAGTAAACATGTTGGATGTGACGGGAATTCGAACCCAAGACCCTCAGATTACGGGAATTGCTTTAAAACATAATCAGAATTACAATAAATGTCATTTTATAGTTTTACTAATGAAAAATTCCATTTAAAGCCACCAGTTTTGAACTGTTTAATTATAGACCCGTTTTTTTATTTTTTGCCAATATTACACCGCTTGCTTATTCAAAGAGAATAAAATTTATAATCATACTTAATCCATAAAATCAAAAATAAATTTCGTTCGCCAGTTTTATTTTTTGTTTCCAAAGAAAAATATCTTTAACAAAGGACACTTCATTGTTTCCGATATCAAGTACACGACTATTCTATTATTCTGAAGTTGCCAATGCTTCCTAATCTCGTCTCGAATGGAGACTGAAAACGGAAGCTAATTATGTTTTATTTTTACTTTGCAAAAGCTTCCAGTTTATTATAATTACTCTTGGTGATAAAGCACAGCTTTCTGTGCTAATGATGAACTCTTAAAGTTTTAAAGAATGGGTCTTTAGCACAAATTAATGTTCGTGTATAAAGTGTGCTGTATGAACTGAACTAATTTTTTTCGTATATATCATATAGATGAGTACTTATAGAAACAACTTTTTCTTCGTTTATATGAGACAATCTTACCGACTTCCAGATGTTAAATAAAGATCCCTTCGCAAATATTTATAAAATTCATGTAAATTTTGCAGGAAATTGTTTGAAATCTCATTGTTTCATTAACTTGTAAAATTGTATAAACCGACTTAAATCAAAGTGCTACACACACGCGTGCGGTAGTATGTGGTAATTGGATTTACGGAAAAAATCTCTGATAGTTCATCCATATTAGTTGTAAATCTAGTACAATAAATTGTACGTCTTATTGTTATAATCTTTCGCATAACTTATTAAATATTATATTTTTTGTCTGAATATGCCAGGAGCCCATAACGTCACAGCAATCGACTCGAAAGACGAAAATCTTTTTGGAAATATTTGGTATTCAAGAGAAGTTAATCCAGAACTAAATGCGGTAGAAAAAGACTTCAGGAGATTATCCCGAGAAGAAACTCCTGCGATTAGGTCTGGCATTTCTGACTCTAAGATCATTTACTCTGGATATACAGGAGCTTTGCCAGGAATGCAGGGTGAACCTAAAAATAACAAAGGATTAGATGACCACTCTTTTTTTGAAAATACTTATTCGGATAATTCAACTGAAATGGTCAGTTACAACACAAATGATCAATCGTTTAACTTGGAAAAAAATAATTCAAGTTATCCCCCATTAAATCCTAAACAAAGTGGATCATTTCATAATGTTAGAATATTACGACAATTGAACGTTTCCATACAAAGTTCTTTTAGAGGCTTAAATTTACCACTATTGTCCGACCGATATGGATCATTAGGGCAATTCAATTTATCTAGAAAGCGCAGGTTTTCAGCAGATGTTGGTGAACACTACAGTAACAAAACATCGCGTAACTTGAACATTGCTCCCAAAAAGTCGTTTTTATTCTGGAGAAATTTGACAACTGATGAACCTGATGTTGCGGTTAACTTCTCAATGGCCTCTTCCGAATTATTAACATCTAGAGAGCACGTAGATATATGCATTAAAGATGTGGAGCACAACAGAACATGGTCAGAAGAAAAGGGTGGCGTGTTGGTTACAATGGCTTGTCCAGAGTCTTACAAAGGTCAGATCTTCAGAATGTGCCACGCTACTGGATTATGGGATGATCCTGATTATGAAAACTGCAGGCTTGTAAGTCTGGAAAATTTGAAGCAAACGGTGAGAACCTAACAATCGAAATAATTTCCATTTTTCTAAACTTTAAGACATGTCTAAGATATCAGATATTTGACAATAAATAATTTGTAGCTTATATAATCTATTAGAACACTTTTCTTTAAAGCGATACTTCTGGTAATAATTCTTTGCTGTGACGTGTAATAATTATGCTTCTTACAATTCTGTTGACGTTAACTCTGGCTGTAGCAAGTGCTAACCGTGATTTTTGTAACACCATTGACATTAATCTTTAGTTTGATTCTTATTAATTATTTTTACAGTTTCTCTGCTGTCAGTAATCCTTTGTGGTAACTGCTACTAGTCATACATGTGGTAATTACTCTCGTGTAGCTGGTACTAACATATTTATAGTTACTTTGTAGCTGTTGGTAAATATTTTAAGTTATTTGGAAAAGTGTCTCTTTATTTGAATGTTTGTATGCCACTCTATCCCCATCACACTAAGCATGCGTGCCCTTTCAGCCATTGGGACGTTATAATGTGACGGTTAATCCCACTATTCGTTGGTAAAAGAATAGCCCAACAGTTGGCGAGGGTGGCGATGACTAGCTGCTTTCCTTCTAATCTTACACTGCAAAATTAGAAACGGCTAGTGCAGATATCCCTGGTGTAGCTATGCGCGAAACTCGATACAGACCAAACCAAATAACAGTTTCTAATGTTTGTTTGTTGGAAATGATAATGTATACTTGTAAGAACTTCTAATGTTCATTTGTACGTGTACAATGTTCTAAGATGTAAAATAATGAACATGTGTTTATAACTTGTGAACAGCACTAATAAAGGCTTTAATGGGTTGTTTGCAAATGTTATATCGACTGTGTGTAAGACTTTTAAACGGCTACTAACAAATGTTTCGAATGCTTCTGTCTCGAGTTTTCGATGTTTGTGTTATGTAACTCTCATGTTTGTTTGTTTTGAATTTCGCACAAAGCTACTTGAGGGCTATCTGTCCCTAATTTAGCAGTGTAAGACTAGAGGGAAGTCATCGCCACCTACCGCCAACTCTTGGGCTACTCTTTTACCAACGAATAGTGGGATTGACCGTCACATTATAACGCCCCTAAGGCTGAAAGGGCGAACATGTTTGGCGCGACGGGGATGCGAACCCGCGACCCTCAGATTACGAGTCGCACGCCTTAACACGCTTGTCCATGCCGGGCCCTCATGTTTGTTAAAAAAAATTAATCCATCTTTATAATAATATTTTATGTTTGTTGTAAGTTTCGAATGGTCGAATAGAAAATATCAGGTAATATGTGTTTGTAAGTGTTTCTAACGTTTAGTATAATAAAACTGTCTATAGCTGATTACAAAAGTGTCCGATGCTTTCAATGGTTTTTAATTCTAAGAAATTCTAATGCCTATTTTTAAGAGCGTCTTAGGTACATGGAATTTTCTAATTGTGTGTTTGTGAGAGTTTTCATTGTATGTTTACAACAAATTATTTTGCATGAAAATTTTCAATGTTTGTTTATAAAAATATAATTTCCGCTTGAAAAAGTTTAAGTGTCATAACTGTTTCTATTGTGTGCTTGTTAACAGCTTTTAATTATTGTTTGCAAGAAGTTTTAATGTCTACTTGTAAGAATTCCTGATTGCTCTTTGCAAGAGTTTTCAATATCAAGAAATACTAAGGTTTCTCACTTTCATTAGACTGTAAAAGTTATTGACCATAAATATTTGTACTTCATATTTTCGAACAATCATGTGTCTATATGGTGTGAGATCCTAACTCAGTGAATGATTGATTTATAATTGAATTTTCTCAAATTGATGGATAAGTTATAAACAGCCTGACAACTGGTGGTGACAATTACATTACTATCGATTATTTTTTTTGTAGAATTTGAAAAAAAAGTCTTTAGAACAAGAGTGTCTACTAATTATAAACATTAAGATATAATTTTCAATTACCAATCAGAATATAGAAATAAAAATTGCAAAATATCTCTAACAGTTGCAAGTTTCTTGCAACCCTAAGAATGGCCTGGATGAAGATTTAGCTTGTTACAACGTTTTTGGAGAACTTGAAAATATCCTTCATGAAGAAATCATATACAGTGAAGAAGATTTATTAGAGGCCACAGAGATCATGACGTATGCACTTGGAGCGTCGTCACGCTTATTAGCGCACAGCAATCTTAGTTCTTCGTTAATTAGGGTAAGTGACCCATTATAGCTTAATCACTTACATCGAGTGAAAAGTTAATTAAAATCTACTTTAAGAGGACACAGGGACTCGACATTACCATAACTGTTTTCAGATGAAAAAAAGAGAAATAATGATCAGTCGCACAAAGATGAGTAGTTTCTAAATTCGAGAACTAACAAAAATCCGTTGATTAGTTACTGTTTTCTTTAGTTAAATAACTAATATTAACTACAAAATAAGGGGTTTTAACGGTACATTCACTAATCTTTATATCGCTAATTATAGTGGAAGCGCATTTGATTTTAGTATGACAAAATTCTAATTTATTAGAAAGTGTCATTTCTCAGATTGGCAGGTTTACCAATTGTTGGCCCAGCATGGCCATGTGGTTAAGGCGCTCGACTCGTAATCCGACGTTAGCGGGATCGAATCCCGGTCGCACCAAACATGCTCGCCCTTTCAGCCGAGGAGGGTTTTATAATGTGACGTTCGACGCCACTATTCGTTGGTAAAAGAGTAGCCCAAGAGTTGACGGTGGGTGGTGATGACTAGTTGCCTTCCCTCTAGTCTTACACTGCTAAATTATGGATTGCTAGCAGAGTTAGCTCTTGTGTAGCTTTGCGCGAAATTCAAAAGCAAACAAACAAAACTAATTGATATTGGTAGATAAATGATTGATAAGCTGTTTTAAAAACAAGGTATTCTTATAGATACTATAAAGCTGATAAATTATATTATAGTGCATTTATCGTACACTAAATATTTTTTTACATTAATATGGGTTATGTTTTTCATCATTGAAATCTTTTGATTCAACTTTCATTGCAATGTTTGCTAGTGGTTTTGTTCATCATAAACATTAAAAAAGAACGGAAAGACGATTCATCGAACCAGTACCAAAGAGAAAGGGCTTGGTTTGCTTCGAATTTCGCGCAAAGCTACACAAGGGCTATCTGCGCTTACCGTCCCTAATTTAGCAGTGTAAGGCTAGAGGGCAAGCAGCTAGTTATCACCACCCACCGTCCACTCTTGGGCTATTCTTTTACCAATGAAATTGATTGATCGTCACATTATAACTCCCCCACGGTTAAAAGGGCGAATATGTTTGATGTGACGGGATTTGAACCCAAGACCCTCGAGTTTCGAGTCGAGTGCTTTAACCACCTGGCCATGCCGGATGTAAGAGAAAGGAAAAAAGCCTCTTATCAACACTTATTCAAATTTAACGGATATAAAAATGAACAGTTTCACTCCATAT
Organism: Tachypleus tridentatus; assembly: GCF_004210375.1. Taxonomy (NCBI): domain Eukaryota; kingdom Metazoa; phylum Arthropoda; class Merostomata; order Xiphosura; family Limulidae; genus Tachypleus; species Tachypleus tridentatus. The sequence continues at coordinate 243,051,179 of NC_134837.1, read as the reverse complement.
TTACGCCTGTTCTACAGTGACTGTATTTTTTGCATGTTTGATTAAAACTAATTGTACCCCTCACTTTCGTTCGCGCTTTTTGTAATATCCTTCATGAGCTTGAGGTAAGCTTACGGGCTTACATCGCTAAAATCCCCGTTCTGCTTCCCTATAGTGGACACAGCAGATACCCCATTGCGAGTTTTCTCTGAAACATTAACAGATTTTTGTCTTAATTATAGTTAATTAAGACATAAGTCTCTATTTACCCTATGGCGTCTTTTGTGTCTGTTTTAATGATATATATGACTGAAACGTACGTGTTTGTTATAAATGCACGTTTTTTTTTCCATTCTGCTTAAATTATGGTTATTATAATCTACTATCAGTTTCGTAACCTGTGAGGCTCAAATGTCCTAGAACAAGGCGTAAGCCGAAACGCCAGGCAGAATAAAAACATTATATGAAGTCGTTTTTAGTCTTACTGGAAAAAAAATATATTTAAGTCTGGTTTTCTACTAAATAATAAACAGATATGGAGTTGTGTCACTGGTGCTTAACTAAAACAAAACAAACTAAAAAAATTGCTTTGTATTTACGTCGTAGCTTCTCCTGTGTTTTTATTTCAAGTATATTTGATTAAAACATATGTGTATATTTACACCTGGTATTTTTACCGTTTAACTGACAGAAGTAAAGTTAGATCAGTGATGTTTGATTGAAAAAAGATAGACTCATTAAAAAACTGTACTTTACGTTAACTTGTCTTAGTCTTATGTAATTAAACTTAAAGGTAGGAATTTTCTTACACGCAAATAACCCACCTGATTTAATATTATTGTCACGATATTTTAGTGAAAAGAAACGTATGTAGTAACTTTGGGTTTGGGTAACAACACTGTCATTAACGGTGTTGGACTAGACCAAAGTCAGAGTTGTCTGACCAACTGATAACAGTATTTCTGTTCATTACCGCAATGGCTCATAACTTTTTTGACACCAGGAAAAAACATACTATCAAAGGTTGGAATACTATGGCTGGTTTAAAATAAACGGTAAAGAATTAATTTTTTCTTCCCGACTTACTGATTTAGGTTTGTTTGTTTTTGAATTTTGTACAAAGTTATACAAGGGCTATCTGCCATAGCCATCCATAACTTACCAGTTTAAAGGAAGAAGGAATGCAGGGACCTATCATTGCCTACTACCAACGCTTGCGCTACTCTTTTTACCAACGCATAGTGTGATTGAACGTCACATTATAGCACCCTCATGGCTGAAAAGGCGAAGATGTTTGAGGAAAACGGAGATTCGAGCCCGCGACCCTAAGATTGCCATGCGAGCGCTCTAACCACATGGCCATGCCAGACCTAGGAAAATGTAATTAACATTTTATAGTTCGAAAACACTGTGGAACAGAACATTAAATATAATTTGTTTGTTTTTGAATTTCTCGCAAAGCTACACGACGGTTATCTCGGCTATCCGTTCCTAAATTAGCAGTGCAAAATCAGAGGGAAGGCAACTAGTCATCATCACCCACCGCCAAACTCTTGGGCTACTCTTTTAACAACGAATAGGGGGATTGACTGTCACATAATGCCCCCACGGCTGAAAGAGCAAGCATGTTTGGTTGACGAGAATTCGAACCCACGACCCTCGGAGTACGAGTCAAGTGCCTTAACCACCTGGCCATGTTGGGCTTTAAGTATCGTAACAGTAAACCATAAAATAGGCGAGTTACTCATTTGAAAAAAAGAAAAATAATAAATCAAGAATGTAAGATTTTGCAGTGCAATAATATTTTGTTTGTTGGATTTAGCGCAAAGCTATTATAGTAGTAACAATGTGCTCTATTCACAACAAATAAGTGAATTTCAAATTTTATCGTTGTAAATCCGTATAGTTACCACTGACTCAAAAGATAATATCTCTAAAGAGTGGTTGTCAGCTTAAAAAAAGACATAAAACTAAAAAGAAAGCCAGACTATGATACTTTACAATATGAAGATATTAAACTGAAGAGACAAATATCACATTACGAAGTCACTCAAAAGAGGGGTTATTGACGAAAATAAAAATAAAATCTACACTGTGAGCAATATTTTTTACTTTACTATTAATATCTTAAGGATCTAAGTGACCAAAGGTGATATCAATAACAAAATCAAAATTCTGTTTATTCATTAAAAACAAAGGTGCAAGAACAAATATTTGTAGTACAAAAAATAGTGGGGAACACTACTTTCAGAGGTCATAAACTTACATACCAGACTAGTTTTAATTAAAGCAAAACAAAAACTGAAATACATTTTCAGTACTATGAGTTTTAAGTGTTCAACAGGTTTGTTAAAAAATTATGAAAATTCTGCACTCCAACTGCGATGTGAGATAATGAAGGTCAGTGATATCCAGTGAATGTTGCAGTCTTACACTACTAAATTAGGGATTGCTAGCACAGTTAGCCCTCGTGTAGCTCTGCGAGAAATTCAAACCAAGCCAAACCTTTTGTCACTTACAATGGTGAATGATTGTTACCTTCAGAGTCTTGTTCTGTAAGAACAAAAGGAGGAACACTAATGTATGCTTTTGTTAAAAGTTATAAGTCTTTTGCGTTTTATGATACCTAATCAAATATCTGCGATAAATTGTGATGTTTTTTGTTGACATAAAGCTATAATGATCTCATGTAGTAGATGAACATATATTGTGGTCGATGTTGTCTATAGCAGCTGTTGTAAAATACGCCAAGACAGAGTTTCTTTGGGCATACCTCCATTCTGGTTTAAATACATACATTGTTTACTATTACAGTGTTTAAAGTCATTATGTTATCATAATGAACGGACAATACTTGTTTGTACAGCTTATCAATAAAACCATGATTCCTCGTTTCTGTATGTATCATTCATCCTGTGCAAGATATGATGGAGAGATATTATAGATCTACTGCGTGTGGAAAATTTTACAACTCAAATTTAAACACTGTGACATGCTTAATGTAGTCTAAGATTAAACCACGTTATTAGATTCAGTTTGGGTATTAGGACCCTCAAGTATTGCTTTTACTTATGTTATGAGAGACGGAGACACAAATACCTGTTGAGAATTCTTTACAAGTGCTATATTATAGACAAACCTAGTTGAACATGTGTCTATGAACAACCTTTGCTGCTTGTAAAAATGCATTGGTGTCTTTTTACACATGTTTGTTTGAGTGCATATTCAATGTCTTCATGGAACACTGTTTGTTTATTCAGTGATGACCGCCAAAATTCTTTCTTAAAGTTGGTAGTATGAACTTGGCCAAATGTATCTGCTTCTGATTGGTTGAGACGCGTACGGCCAATTCAAACACAGGAACTGCACGATTATCTGCACATGAGTCTTATATATGTGTTACTAGTTCAGCAAGTATAATATCTTGAAGTACCTTGTGCATGGTTTCTATAACCGTGCACAGTATTTTATTGTAAAATACAGTCAAACACTACAAATACTAAAGTGTCTCCTGTAATATCGTATCTACAGCACTTAGCCTAACAAGCAGTGTAGTATTCAAGTCTAGGATACATCTACGTACTCTAGTTTCCATATTGAAGGCACAATCTCCGTGGACACCACCCAAGGCTTCTCCCATGGAGAAACCTTTTTTTCTGGCACTTCATTCGTACGTGTACCACAGCTTAATCTGTACTTTTGTTTGAGATATTACGTTGTTGAACGTGAGCACTTTCTCTGCTATTCCTTTCTTTAGATGTTCCTGTATTATTATGCTACTTTGCTTTACGAATACGTAAAGTTTCTTCGATGTCGCTTTCTTCATCTGTGAAAATATTTCGTAGAAACATTATTGACATATATTTCTACCGCACCAAATCTAACAAATATATGCAATCAGGACAAGCTTTTGAGTTTCATATTTGTAGTAATATGTCAAACATTTGCTCTTATTGAATAACATATATCATACATGACCAGTCGAGAACGTCATTTTCGGGCTACCTCAGCTCTATAAGCTAAGACAGGTCGATTGCAGGTAATCACTCATCTCATACTAAAATGATACTTCATAAACGAGTGTGTCTTTCTGAAAAAATCAGATATCCTCCATCTGTCATATTTTTCTTGTTAAATTTCCAGTTATTTGCTGAAACTTTAATTTTTTTTCGATCTACGTCACAGAATAATAACTTATCAGCATGCCCAACAGAAAAACAGAAATGTGATTTGTGCATGCGTTAGGATGAGAATATTTGTATTAAGAAATATATCTTACGTTCTCGACGCCACACAATTAATTTTGCCTTTGCAAATAGTAACATATAATTGACTTCTAAACACTATGCAGTCTGAACTCCTAATGAGGTGCATCTTAAACATAATTTTACTTCTTCTCCTGGCGACTTATATATAAATACACATGTAAAACCGCACACAAACAGCTTTAGATTTGTGAAGATCCATAATTACAGTATCGCCGCTAGCATAATCATTTAAAATGATAAGCTGTTGAAACACAAGTAGAAAAACAATGCTGTTGTTATACGTGTTACTTACAGACAGACGTATGTGTTGGATTGGAATATTCTTAATATTATGTAATGTCTTTTTATATTTTCAGGTCGTAATGCAGTGTGTGGACAGAATTTTAATGAACGATTTACTAAAGAAAGAACCAGCATCTAACGAACAAGTAAGTCTTTTTTTTTTACTTCTTTAATCAATGTACGTTTCCGATAAGTCAATATACTATTCAGTAAAAGCTTTAAAACATATATATGTTTTCAGAGTTTTAAAAATGTAAAAGGCAAAGTGCCCATTTCTAACAAAAGTGATTGTCATATATTTGTAATAAAGTGTTCTTAATAAAACCTGAACGTTGAAAATAAAAACAAATTGAGGAACTATCACTAATTTTTTTTAAAATCTAACGATATAATAAACATAACTCTTGGATGAAAATTCCTTACAGTTTTCTAACTTTCTGATATATTTTTTACTATGTGTAAATTAGCGATGCAAATTGTTGTAAGCCAAATATTCAGTTACTCTTAGGTTGAAGGCACTATGTAGCACACTTTTGTAAGATGTGCTTACTCTATGACACTCCCACTTGTACACTATAATATAATATACATAGCATAACTGATAACATAATACTATTATTTATTTAATAAATGTTTAAAGTAAGTTTTATTATTGTAATAATTGCGTCATATTATACCTGGTTTTTCCAAGTTATAAAACTATTCATTCTAATAACATCAATTAGTTCAGAAGCTGCTTTAAAAATTAAAATTTGAATGATTATTTTGTAATTCAACCCAAAGCATCACAATAGGCCATCTGTACTGTTCCCACCAAGGGTATCGCAATCCGGTTTTTAACATTATAAGTTCGCAAACATACCATTGTGCCACAAGAAGGCGGTGAGTGATTGTGCAAAAATAAAAATACATGTTAAAATATTTTATACATAACAATAGATGACAGAATAGCATGGTCAAATTCAAAGAAAATCGTTTTCATACACTGAATATTTCGAAAAATATCTAAATTATTTCACCAATAAGTATTTGGAAATTAAGTTGCTTTAAGAAACATTTCAATGAATTAAGCAATCTTAAATTACACATAAGTGTAATTACCATTAGATAGAATTATAAAGTCTGCATTTAGAATATGAGAAAATCTTAATTATGTTGAATAATTTTCTTACAAGTAACAGCTTGGATGTGATTATATTTCCGATGTGTTTCAGTAAATACTGCAGTGAGTGTAAATATACTAAAGGCTGATGATGTAAGCATAACAAAGAGAGAATGCTGAGATCTGTTGGTCTACCAGCTTCCCTCACCTGTGCTAATCTTATATACACCTTAAGTGTTACGTCTTGCGATTTAGAATGATTTTAACAACCAACCGTATGTTTAAACAGTATATATTAAACAGCAAGGGATTAAATGCCAAACTAAATTAGTAGAAGTTATACGGTAAACTCCATTCTTTATTTATTAGTGTAAAAATATTGACTTTGTTATTTTTAACTGTATTTATTATTTTTATGCACGTTTATGACCAATATATGGTCTGGAATGTCAGCTTTACCGGATGAGTTTTATTTATCCTCCAAAATTAATTATTTTAATTATTTCTACTTTAATTCTATATTTTGTTACTGGGGTAAGTAATTTCCCATAAATGGCAGGAGACCGTGAGTGATAGTGTTAACGATAAAATCGATATTTGTTTCCTTCGAATTTCGCGCAAAGCTATACAAGGATTATTTGCGCTAGCCGTCCCTAATTTAGCAGTGAAAGATTAAATAGAAGACAGCTAGTCACCACCACCCATTACCTGCCAATTCTTAAGCTACTCTTTTACCAATGAATAGTGGGACTGACCATTACATTATAACACATCTTCGGCTGAAAGGGCGCACATACTTGATGTGATCGGTATTCGAACCCGCAATTCGAATATTGTGAGTCAAGCGCCCTAACCATCTGGCCGTTCCGAGCGAGAATCAATAAGACCGACACTGTTAAACTGCTCTTGCTATTGTTGTTTGTAGTTAAGAATAAAGATACACAAGGGACTATCTTTGCTCGTCTACCATAGGTGCCGAAACCCGATTCCTGGAATTATAAGTCCGCAGATATATTGCTATACCACTTTAGGTTGGAGCAAATCTACTCTTAATTTGGTATTTTAAAATGATTTACTTGCTAACATAGGTGAACACACATAGATGGTGTGTTCTTCCTTCATCGCCGTGTTGGTGAAATTTAAGCATCAGGTGTAGGTAGCGTACCCACTGTTCTCTTGTATTATTCATATTTCGTGAACGAAAAGTAAACAAATCAGATAAATAGATATCTATACACAGAATATTTTTATTAAGTTAACAGGATTCTTAATTAACAAGTAGTTAATTTTGAACAGTTGATTGTCTAATTTAGAACGTGTTAATAATCTTAAAGCAAAATCAAACGTACAAACCAGAGAAAACAACAGATGTTGGTTAATGGCACCGTAAGATATCGCAACTAGAGCAAAATGATAACTTTGAGAGAATATTTTATATTATAAAAATATTTACTAAAGTAACAAATTGGTAAGTTATATTAGTTTCAGTAGTCATTCTGCTTTAGGTAATTATTTGTTTTCATAAAATGAATAAATGTCAAAATATAAATAAAGTGGAATAATTGATTGACTTACTCTACCAGAAGACCCTTTCTGTTCACAATACGAATTTTCTGAGATCACTTTCATTTGAAGTTTTTAAAATTTAGTGTGGTGCTTCAAAGTTAACAAACACACTTTGACACATATTGTCTTTGTATTAACTTATCAGAGCCTCAGGTACTTCCAAACCCTCATTCTTGCTCTACAACAGTTTATTATGAAGTATACATGGGAATTAGCGACATGCCCCAACTTCATGGGTGAGAAAAAAAACTTATTTTATTACAGTTATTTCATTATTACAACAGTAGTTTCTCTATCTTTCAATCTCTGTCTGCATGATGGCTGTCTGTTTTTTATATTTATATCAATCTTATAATTGTATATTATTTTCTTTCTTTCTATCTGAACCGTTTGTTTTCTAAACCCTCTCTATGTTCTTTTTTTCTGTTTGAAAAGTATTTGCTTTCTTACTCTCTGTCTAATAACTCTCTGTTTGATATCAATGTTACAGTTTTTGTTACATTTCTCTTTGATAGCTGTATATTTGTCTGATGGCTATTCGTATAGATACGTGTATGCATACGCAGTTATTAATCAGATGATGTGATATTTATCTGTACAGAAATTAATTAGTTGTTATTTTCTACCTATGTCTTTCTAAAGTATATTGCGTTTACAGATTGTTCACGATTGCTAAGTTTATATGATCTATAATTGCAGAGAATATGATGATTTCATATCATTGTAAATGTTTTGTTTAGTATGTATCAGTGTATAATGCTAGAACTGTTATTTTCAAGAATAAACACCATGAATCTTCATTTTTATTGTTTTTACGAGAAAGTCACTTTGTTTAGTTTAAGATTAACTGTACAGACACTTTCTTTTTTTTAAAACGCTATTGAACTGTTAATCTTTCAAATGTACTGTATTGGTAGTTATTTTCATTTTTTTAAAACAAACTGTGCGAGATATAAAGCTATATTTAGGCAGAAAGACATCTTCAGGTTTATATAAGTAAAGTTACACTCACTTATTCAAATGAAAGCAATTTCTGAAGCCAAAAAAAGCTTTCTGGAACAATCTAGCGAGATGGTGTAACACTTTGAAATATCTGACTGGATTAATTCACTCTTGGACAATGTTACTGGATTAATCTTTTCTTGGGACAATGCGAAAGAAAATAATTGTTGGACAACATTACCGAAACAATTTTAGATTATTCTTGGGACAATGTGAAAGAATTTAATTATTGGGCAACATTACTCAAAAAAAAAAAAAAAGAAGTGTAAATTATTACTGGGACTATGTGAAATAAGTTAATTGTTGGACAACATTACATAAACAAGTTTAAATCATTCTTGGGACAATGAAAAATAATTTAATTATTGGACAACATTGCCGAAACACGTTTACATGATTTTTGAGACAGTGTAAAAGAAATGAATTGCTGGATGACATTACTAAAACAAGTTTAAGCTATTATTGGGACATTGTGTTATTACTCTTAGATCCACCTCTTTGTTCCGCTAATATATTTTTGTTGTCGCAAATATTTTTTTTAAAAAAGTAATAAAAGTTCAATATAATTGTATTAATAGTTTAGATGACAATTACTTTTGTTTCTTTAGTGTGTTAATTACTTTATTTTTTAATTTTGAAATAGCACCAAATCATCATGGTTACCAAGCAGTGCTAACTCGTCACAATTACCAAATTTCCGATAAATTAGTGACCTACAATAAGTGTAAAAATACTCCTGAACGTGAGAGTTGTGCAGGTATAGGAATGTTTGGTATGTTACAGTGTTTACTATTCCTTAAATGTATTCAAAATGTACTCTAAACTATCGAGTGTAATCTTTTTTGTATTAGTGTGTGGACACACATTAGCTGTTCACTATCATAGCAAATATGTGTTTTTAATTTGTTTCTATACTGGCAAAGAGCAGCAAAACATTTACGGTCAAATTAGTATTTTTGCTACACTGTTTATTTAAATACAGGATTTCTAGGGCAATACAAAATAATTTTAACTGTAGATACCTAAATCTTTAACTTACAAGTCCACTTGTCTTAGGCCTAACATTTGTTAAATCCCTGACAAGTACGGCCCATATTCGATAAGAGTTAAATTAATACTATAACTTGAATACGTTTTTTTCTAGTTTAGTTAGGTCTAAACCTTACCGTACTTAACAATGTCACTGTACAAACTTATAATGCGATTCTATGACCCAACGTTATACCTTTCTAAAATTTTTGATAAGCTTTTAATATGTTGTTGTACAAAACGACAACTGAAGTATTTTTGCGTTCACCTTTTTACTTCCATCCTTCGAAGCGTGTGCGCATGAGCATTTAGATAGTAAGGAGAGCACACATTTTCCAGACAGACGAAAACTTAATATTGTTATGACAGACATATTATAAAAACAAAACGAGCTGGGATTGCCCATCTATGAATAATGTGCCATATTGATCTCACAAAAAATAACTTCTTTTTTGTTTCTCCTATTGTTGTAATAATTCCACAAGTTTAAAAATTATTCATTCTCACGCATTGCAAGCTGATTTTTTTTTTTTACTTTTTTCAAACAGACCAGTTTATTTACAATGACATTATGGTAGTTACATATAGTTAAATCAGCCAAGAACGGATTCCCTATTTATATTACATAAAACTAAAAGGATTTAATGTCCAAAAAGTCATAATAATTAATAATTTGTCTCAAAATATCATTTTCAAGGCTTATTTTAGAATCAGTGGCGAGGGTTAGAGAAGGCTCAGTCACAAAACCCAAGGTCTTAATGAAGGCCCATTGATAATTTTATTCTATGTAAAATTACTTGGAATGTAAGGCCCAAACAATTACTAGCCTCTAGGCCTACACAGCCTTAAATCCGCCACTGGTTAAAACGTCACTGTTAAATGTTCACTTGAGTTGGTAAACGGAAGAACAGACTGAACGTGAAAGTATAAGAAAAGTCTTGAATGATTACACATAATAAAATATCAATAACATATTCAAATTATCTATGATAAACTGTTTTATTCCGAGGCTTTGTTTTAAATACATAACATCATTCTGCAAAGTAAACTATTACAAGAAGATAACTGTGTTTAATATTATGTAATAAAGTTTAACTTTAGGTCATTTATATGAATAAGTACAGGATATGGATTTTCCTTGTATTATATTATTCGCCTTTGGTAACAGTTCAGGTTTAGTTTCCTTGTGGTTACTTAGAACAAGGCATAAGTGTTTTTATTATGCTTATATGCTTTAAAGGTTAAGCTATGATGCTTTTATTATGTTCATTATTTAATTTCATTTGAACATGTTTTCGTTTACTGTTAAAGTTTCGTTGTTCTGCGTTCATCACTGAATATGTGTTGTTCTTTAACTTGTCTGTATTAATGCTGTTGTTATAAATATTATTGAAGTTATATTTTATTGGTTTAAATAATTTCAAAATAACTGTAATTATTCTCTTTCTTCTATTTTACGGTTCTTTTTCCTGCCAGTGTTCTTTGAATTATTTGTTTAAATATGAGATAGTTTGTCTTGAATTTCTCGCATAGTCATACGAGGACTAGCCGTTCTTAATTTAGCAGCATAAGCTAGAAAGGATAGCAGACAATTACCACCCATTCTTGGGCTACTCTTTTACCAACAAATACTGAGATTGATAGCACATCATAATACTAGACAACTGAAAGAGTAAGTTTGTTTGGTGTGACGGAGATTCGAACCCTCGCAACTCAGAAGAGGAGTCCAGCACCCCTAACCACCTGGCCATGGCGGGCCTCGTTTTTATGGTTATATCTGAGAACCTCAAGTTTAAAACAGTTTCATTAAAAACCACCAAAAGTTTCAGAACGGATTAATCTCTTCCTCAATGTCAGTAAAAAGGTTAATGTCATTTCAGTTTATTCTTATAAACCATACAGAACTGACGTTTACTGAGAACCATTAAGTTACATCGGGAACAATGGAACATTTAGTTTTATTAAACTATCAATTGCTGACCTGTTACCACAGTCACATTTGTCAAACATCAACTATGCTTCAAATAATTCATATAAATACGATTTGGCCTCCGTCATTTTTTGTTGAAATGTTTTTTAGACCTATTATACTTCAGACTTAGAGTTCATGCAAAGAGAGTTAATATCTATTTACAAGAATGACACGCATAAGTTACTTCAGTGATGAAACCTTGGGCACGCACACACACGATAAATTTGGTTCTCATCTTATTCTTGACTATTCGACAGTAAAGTGTTGCTAAGGTATAATAAAGACCAAAAGAATACATATAAAAGCCTTTTTCCTGGAAGGGTATTAGCGCCACAAGGTTGTTAAGCGATGTAGAATTAAAGGATGCAATGCTATGGATAGAAGCGGTAAAACATTTACAGCAAAGTATTTCAGACAGCAATGAACTTCGAAACCAAATTCCTAAGTTGATTCAGAGCACCACCCCATCTTCAAAGTAAAGGTTATGGTTAAGAAAGAGAGACATGAGATTTAAGAAGCCATTGCGATAAAAATAAATGTATTACCTTACAGTTAACAACAAAATAAACAAAGGTTTAAAGCTGACGACATTTGCTGAACTTTCAGCTACGCTTTGAAATCAATGGACATTTTCATGACGAAGAAAAGTAAATCACAGAATCTCACTCGACTACACTTGTTTAGATGTCCGATGCAAATGCAATAAACTTTAAGGTTTGTTCAAACATGCTCGTCCTTTAAGCCGTGGGGGTGTTATAAAGTGATGCTCAATCCTACTATTCATTGGTAAAAGAATAGCCCAAGAGTTGGCGGTGGGTGATGATGACTAGCTGCCTTCCTTCTAGTTTTACACTACTAAATTAGGTGCGGCTAGCGCAGATAAACCTCGAGTAGCTTTGCGCGAAATTCAAAACAAATTAAACTGTTCAAACATGGTCTTGGAAACCTACGTCACCGCAAATTAGAGATATATCTTTGGTAAGATATGTATTGTAAGACTGAAACCGCTACTATTACAATATTGTAAAATAGTTCAAATCAGACCACAAAAGCAAAATCTAATTAGTAGTCAAAGGTTCTAAGTAAATCGAAAAACTTTGAACACTGTTTTATGAATTTACATAAAAATGAGAGATAACCGAAATATCTATCAGTAAATCTGCTTTCTACATTACATTATCTAATATCTCAATATTGTGTTTATATGTTTAAGATGTTCTCATTAGTGTTTGATCGTTTTTGTAATTGATGTTTGAATTAAATTAGAAAACATAAAACAGTGATGTTAATGTTGACGTTGTTGGACATTTAAATTATGATATAATCATTACATGTTCGATTATGTTATTAAGAGCAACTAGGTCTTAACAGAGTAAACGAGTGATATTACTAAAAAAAAAATTCTCCTTACACAGAAAGTTCAAGTAACTGGACTGTATGTGGAGTTCAAGTTTCCGGACTAAAGTATATCTTGACAACGGAGAACGTAATTGTTCGGAGTGTGTTGTTTATTATAACGGTTCATAAGGACGTAGCAACTGGAGGCGAGCTCAACTACGATATTAAATATAATATTACACTGGTGGTATTGGTAAGCAGTCAGCAGATTCAACATTTTCAATTTTATTGGACACCAAAGATTCTTCTCCTTGCCTCTGGTTCGTTACATTTGTAAAATTATTTCTAAAACAATTGAACGTTAATGAACTTTTCAGAAGAGCGTCAACTATGAAACGTAGTTGTAAACCGTCAGTTCGAAAAATAAAACTGATAAACACGGGTATTATTATGTCAGGTTTTCTCATCCACATTTTTATTTGCAGAGATCTTTAAAACTTTATAACAGTATCACACATTTGTTTCTACATTCTGAAAATGACATTTTAACAGAGGCAAAAAAAATAATATTAATTCTTTTGTTGAACTGTATATGATAATGCTCTTTTGATAGAGAAATAGAAAGTAATTCTGTAATATGCTTCAACACAACTTAAATTACTATCAGTTGTGTAAAATTTTCTGTTTTATAATTTTAGACGTCGAGATCTTGATTTAAAAAATGGTTATCGAGTATTTCATCTTCAGTGCTTCGATTGTAATCACTTGGTGAAACCATTAACATTGTCAACATTGTTCTGCAACTTGAAAATAATAATTGTTTGATAAAGACGTTTAACAATAAGTTAAATCTTTAGTTTGGAAGCTTTTAATACTTAAAGCTATATAATGAATGTGATTCATAATATCTCACGTTAATCTGTGTCTCTTAGATTTTGGATTAAAAATATTTTAAAGAAATTATGTTTATTTTGTACTTTATACTATAAGCATTGAATAAAAGCCTGAAATGTCATTACGAATTAGATCAGATGTTCAAGTTTTTCAGCATCGTTAAATTATAGATCACTTCTGTTTAGTATTACAGTTTCTAAAACCGTACATCTGACAAATAATAGTAAATGTTTACCAGTAAAAATAATCGAAAACAGAAATATTCTTGGGACATTAATGAAAACCATGAAATGGCTTCTGAATTCTAAACTTATAGTTGATTTTACAAACATAGTGAGCTTGAGAACCATCTGAGGGATGCGATTTATGGTTCAGCAAGCTGTGTGAATTAAAACTTAAAACGTTGTAACAGTTAATACATAAGTAATATTCCAACGATGCACCACTGTAAAATAAATTAAAATCTTTTTAATTCACCTCTTTACTCACTGAGTTATTTCTACATTGTTTGTGCAGAATATAAACGAATCAAAATATAAACATAATTCTGCAGAATCTGATTAAACTGTCAAAAGGAGAGTGAGAAATCATTTTAATATTTCACACTTTTGACGTGGCAGCATTTTAACATTAAGAAAAGCATAAGACGTTTCTCAACACAAATAATAACAATTTCTGTAAGCTTTCAGCCTCTGTGCTGGAGGATTTCGTTAAATTCGATAAATTATTGGAATAAATATTATATTCTTATCGAAAAGAAATTCCTATAAGCAATGGAATACAAAAGTATTTTTAACTTATTCGCTCATTTAGATGGAAAGAGAGTGCGTGTGAAAACAGTTGGTTTATTACATTCAGTTGTTTATTGATAGAAATACTGAATTTTTGTCAATTGTTCAAAACCATCTATCAAGTTGAAGTTATTTGTATACGAAGATTTCCATCGCGTAGTGTCTTTCACAACAACATAGCATGTATCAAATTGATGACAAACATAATCAACGAGAAAGAAACAGTAAAGCTGCATATAACGTATTTTGTTTTTAGCAAATGTTCATCTCGTTGCTTTCCTGGACTTGTTTAATAGGAAGTAATTGTAGATTTAGTGCGTAGTTTACCTTTTTCACAGGCTTAACGTTTGGAATATTGGCTTAAAAAACGTATTGCTAACAATAGTAAAATACACATTATAGAAGGTCGGAATAGCTTATATTTTTCGGAAATTAAGTTAATTATTTTCTTTTTATAGGATTCGGTCTCAGATGACTATATCACCGAATGTGCAACCATGTGGAAAAATAGCAGGTTGGTCATCGTGTAATCTTATTTTGTATAAGTTAGTACCACTAGGAAGCTACACAAAAATAAGAACAACTAACAAACAAAGAAGCAATCTTTTCATAGTGTTTGCGAACGCTTTTATTTTTTGTTCGTGACATTTTTTATAACTATACGTTTTATCGTGTTTTTTATTAGTTTAGCAAAGCTATAAGAATTTTGCTCTTCACGAAAGTTCTACTTTTAGTGTGGAAGGTTGGACAAAGTTTTTTCTCTTTCGCATCAGAAAGCTTTTACTGTCTGCAAGGATATGTTGAGGAAATTGATGTGATGCTGTGCGTGCGCGTGTGTGAGGGGAGGAGAATATAGAGGATGAAACCAGTAACGAAATATTGATGCTACCAGAGTAATACAAATAAATACGCGGAGAGGATAGAGAGAAAAAACAACAGCTACCAACAACAACAAACACCAAACTATCAAGCTTCCTGCTATTCTCCGATCATATAAATTTTATGTAGCAATTAACGACATGGTTGATCCAATTGTATACTAACTTCCATATTTTTTTATAGAGCAGTGAGACCGTTAAATCAAATATTTCGTTAGTAGAAACACGACTCTGACTGAGTAAAATCACATCCTATCCATTGTTTAACATGTATGTGTATATTAGTTTTTGTAGTTAATAACGATTTAGAACATCACATTTCCAACTCTCGAAATACACGAGTTAGGTTGGAGTTAATATGGAGGAATCCACTCTGAGATTAATAAAGTTTAGAGGCTACTTGAAATGGTGACTAAAGGAACTTTATTTAGAAGTTTAATACAGTAAAGAAAACGTACAGTGTTTTGATTTGTCTTATCATCATTAGGTATCTGTTTTATGTTAGTGAGTATGATAAACACTATTATTGTATATAGGGAATTTAAATGAAATGTTCTTTGATATATTTCTTTTATTATTGTTAAATGTTTGTGTATATCTCTAATTTTTATTTATTTTCATATTTAAAAGCAATTTGTACAAACTACAAATTATATTCACTGTTGTAACTAATGCTATTTGCTCGGTTTTATAAGAATTTGGAAGTTTGACGAGTGTCAACTAGTAGAACAACTAGACAGGCATGTAACATGCACTTGCAGTGAAGTTGGTGTGGTGGCTGTAGTTGGTAGAAGAAGGCCTCCAACAGAAGTAAGTAGATGAAAATTTGCACTGTCACGCGAATGTAATGTCACATCTATATTTGCTCTAATTTAGTTATTTTCTGAAAGTGGGAGCAGATTGGTTCAGTGGTAGAGCTCCATACTTTAAAGCTGATAAGTTCCGTCCAAATCCTTGTCATACTATAAAATATTTTCCTGTCACTTTTCGCTCAAAACTGTAAAATAAGGTACGGCTACAGACAATCTTAGCAGCAGTATTTTAAATACAAAAAAGTCGTAATTAACTTCGCAGCAAATCGAATTTATTTTAGACTGACCTTTAATAACTTCAAATTAAACCATTTTTACCTTTACTTATCAACTGTAGGAGGTTTTATATTTATTGTAATTATTGCCCAATAAAACCATAAAAATATTAGATCGTTTGAAGCGATTATAAATAAATACTACTTATTAAGTTTGTAAAAGTACAGTATTATGCTAATGTTTTAGGACATAGTAAAAAAAGATAGATTTCAGAATACTTTCAATGAACAAAGAAAGGTAAATTTCATTAATTTTATTAGTTAGTACAACAGGAAATCAGTGTGAGTGTTTCAATTTGGTAAACAGTTAAAGTTTTTATGTCCCCCATTTGTTTTAATATTTGCAAACACTCTTTCAGGTATTGTTGGGATTTTGCTCCAAAAATATCTAATACGCTTCCATAAAGTTTCTATGGAATTATCTTTTGATCTATCAAATCCCAGACCTGCTCAGTTAGGTTGAGATCGGTCTCTGTGGGAGTCATTGGATCATTTAAACGACTTCATCAGCTTTTTTATTAGCTAAGTAATTTCTGTATAGGTTTGATGAGTGATTGGAGTAATAATCTCCTTGGTGGTGAATTATTTACAAATGACGGATCAGTATCTGGTGGTACTTGCGCTGGTCTATTATTCAATCTATTTTCCAAATATCTTATGGTGCTTCAGAGAAAACTACCCCCACACCATCACACTATTTACCCCATGTTTCAAGGTAGGCGCTATGCATTGAGATATATTTCACCTTTCTTCTGCCGGACGTGCAACCCATGCTTTGAACCAAATATTTAGAACTTAGACTCATCCGTCCATAACACCCTTTTCCAATCATCAACAATCCAGTTTTTGTACTTTATAGCAAATTTCAGTTTCTTGATGGCATTTGCAGATCAAAATAAAGGTGTTTTTTTAACTGCTGCATGACCAAATAATCCATTCTTATTGAGTGTTCTTGATACAGTAGATCTGGAAACACTTTTCTGTAATCTGGTACATGGTCGTTTATCCCATGCTTGCGATCAGTGGTAATCTTCCTTCTGTCTCGAAGGCTGCATTAAGTTTAGGTGTTCTGACTCTTTCTTTCCTATTTTAAAATTTACTTTTCACAGTGGCACGATATAGAGTGTATCTGACAGTGTTTGGAAGAGTATTTCAAGTCTGCACCAATCTGCTGGAAAATCCAACCAATATCACGTAAAGCTTTTATATGAACTCTCCGCTCTACTGATAATTCTCTATGCTTTTTGGTCGTGGCCTGCTAAAAAAACTTAATATATAGTGTTAAACATTATTTTTTTATCAACGTTTATTTGTGGAGTGCCATTAAAATGGGTTCTTCCAGCATATACCGGTACCATATGCCAGCTTCTTTCTATGTAGTTAAGACACCACTTAGAGTACAATTAGAGTTATTTCAGACTTTAAATTTGACCAGTGTGCTAATTCAAGCAAAACCTTATGACATGCATATGGTACAAGTATATGGGGATTCTAAAGAATGATAAGTATGATCACTCTAGCTCATTCAATTATCAACAGGGATCAGTGAATCATTACCATAGTCTTCAAATTTACATTCTGTAATAGCATGGAAGAATTAGTCTCACAACTGGAAAGAATAACAAAATTATCTTGTTCTAACATTTTTGTACAGTACTGTAATTCCATGTTTAAAATTCAGTTAGAAACCTACATTTTCTCAAGCCAATATTTAGACCGTGAAGTTATTTACTTACTACCAGGGAAAATTATATAATATTTAAATGATTTTTTCCAGCATATTATAATATTTCTGTCATGATACTCTAGGAACTTCGTGAAAACAACGCAGTATCATCAGTTATTACAATCGGATGTGCAATATTTCTTGTTGCAATTGCCTTTTCCTTGTTTAGAGTTCCCCTTAATTTCAGGTAAGGTTTATGGTTTACCAACTCTAAATAAATACAAATTAATATATAGAGTCTTATAGAACGTAGTTTAGATAATTAAATACACTTATCAGTGATGAAAAACGTAAATACTTGATTTATCATTAAATTAGTATTTTCCCGTCAACTATATTTTATGCCGCTCAACATTAACAAAATATTTTCAACTTCTATTTTAATTTTAGAATTCGAATTCGCAGATATTGGGGCAATCTTGTCTAAATCGTTATATATATATATCAAGAAATGTGTAGCATTAATACTAGAATAGAAGAAAAACTAAATAAAGCTGCAATTGTTTTACCCTTTTTGCAATATTTGGTAAAAGTTTGAAGTAAAATAAATTTCCCAACTATTATTTATATTGTTATGAGCTGGATTTTTAACAAAGTTCATTAAGACAGAAAAGTTTGGGTCAATACGATATTTATATCTATATTTACCATTTACCAAAGGCTACTGTAGTTTTTTTTTACATTTTAATTCTTTCTTGTTGGCTATTAAATTTATTCATCGACAACACAATAAAATCCATTATGAACTTAGCAGTTTTCCTAAGTTGGATTGTTTGCTTAATTGTTAAAAAAATCAGAATTTGTATCAAGCTTAAACTGTTTCTTCATTGAGTAATTATAAAAAACTTACGAGTTACAGTAAAGAAGAATATATAGTAATATGTCAACCACAATTCATCTGTCATACTCAGAGTTCGTCAGACAATTAGCTAGTAATCAGGTTAAAAAAATCACAGCAGGCTCTTATTGCAAGATATTTTCTTAATGGTCAGATCTTTTTTGAGCTAACTTAGTTAATGTTAACCCCGTTTCTTAAGAAAAAATGGGTCACCGTTAAGTAAATTTTCCTTCAGTTTGAGCTCTTACTTCAAAATTAATATCATTAGAAATCTTAATTATATAATTTGTGGTTAGTTCAAACTTTCTCTTAATGGGAGTTCTTTCTTTGGCAAGTAAATTCACCATGTATTTGACAATCAACATGTACTGAAAACTCATGTATTTATAGAATGCATAAGAAAAATTAAGATTTAACATTTAAGTTGAATTTAAATGACGTTTATGTCATTTGACATTATTTTAGGTCTACGAACCCAGGACCACCTATCATTCTAGTAAATGTTCTTTTTACCATGGCTGTGAACCAATTTATCTTTATCTTTGGAGCTGGAGCAACCTCAGGAAAGGTAAAAATGTGTTTCTCTTCAGTGAATAAAGGCGACGTAAAGCAAACACTTAATTTCAGAGCATAAACAGTTAGGTTTATTATTTATAGACGCAAAAAAAATTTATGAGAATCATTATTTCTTTTTTTTTTTTTCATTAGAAACTACTTGTCTGTTCCTTGTTTGTGTGGCTCAACTTGATTCTTTTAAACTACTACTGTTATTTTGATATATATTTGACAAATGAAAAATATATAACTGATAATTTGTTTCTGAAGATGAATCTTGGTTTAAAAAGTAAGTGGATCGAGATAAAACTTTTTCATAAAAACTGAAACAATGAAGTCAAATACCAACTTTAAACATAAACATTATTAATTTGAAGAAATAATTTAACAAAGAATTTTTTGTACCTGTACTGTTTTCGTTTTTTGGAATTTCGCGCAAAGTTACTCGAGGGCTATCTGCGCTAGCCGTCCCTAATTTAGTAGTGTGAGACAAGAGGGAAGGCAGCTAGTCATCACCACCCACTATCAACTCTTGGGCTACTCTTTTACCAACGAATAGTGGGATTGACGGTACCATTATAACGCCCCCCAGCTAAAAGGACGAACATGTTTGGTGCGACGGGGATTCGAACCCGCGCCCCACAGATTGAGATTTGAGTGTCTTATCCACCCGACCATGCCAGGCCGTGGTGTTTATAAAAGTTTAATAATTTATTTAATATGTTTCTCTTATTTGCAGGTAATTTGTACTTCGGTATCGCTTCTACTTCACTATCTTCACTTGGTCGCCAGTTTTTGGATGGTTACTTACGCCGAAAATCTCCACAGACGATTACTGAATTTTCCAGACTCTAAGTTTAGAATTTTTGGATATTTCTTGGTTTCATGGATAATTCCTGCCATTTTTGTCCTCTTTTGCTATGCATATTACCCTAATGGATATGAAACCACTCTTTAGTAAGTAAACAAAAGTAGGTTTGTATGTTGTAGAAAAATCTCTACAGATAGAGTAACTTTTAAAATATGTTGTTGTTTGGCCGAATAAAACTTGAAAAAGAATGGTGAAATCGATTTCATCATGAAGTAGTGTCAACGCTGTAGACACACAATGAAAGTAAGAATCTGAATCTTTCCAACGATATATTCGAATTACTTTTTCTTATTAAATGATAAAATTATACATAAATTTAAATCCTAATAATTAAATCTTCTATTTGTTTATATTACAGGAAGACATATACAAGAATATTTTCAAATTTTATTTTTCTTGTCCTTTTGACGAACTGTTTTATCTGAAAAAAGTAAAATGCTGAAATGCAATCAATCGTTTAGGTCGTTTGATGTAAATTATTACATATAAATGAATGCAAAGAAGAATCATTCATAGGTTTTGTATTGCAAGATGCGTTAGCTCCAATAATAAATAACTAGTGTACTTAGGTGCTTTGTAAGTAATAACAGACTTTTACGTTTATTTATATTTTATTTTATTTATTTATATTTATAGGGTTTCTTGTATTGCATTTAATATTATATGGAATGTGTGATACCTGTTAAGTTCGAGTATTTGATTCTAATACGAATAACTATCTTAAGCTAATCTAATTTAATGAGTTATTATTAAGAGGTTTCTCAAAGGGCAACTCATTTAATATAGTTAATTCATTATAAAGTATGAGTCTTGTATTATATTAATGTCATATTCAATATTGTGACTATTATTCATTTTATTTTGAATCATTATTAGTGCATGAAGGTGACTTACTGAAATTATATTTAATATTATTATGTTTCAAATTATTTTAATTTATAAAAAGATAAAGTATTTATTTTCAAAAATGCTTATTAACGTAAACACAATCAGTAAAACTCCATAAAATTACTGGTAAAGAGATATTAACTCTAACATTTACTGGCATATCGTTAAAACAACAAAATTATAATCCCGTATAAAATATCTTTTAAAATGTAAGAAATAACGCCACGAATGGAGATTTGAAATGAAGCAATATTTTTTAAAATATTGGGATATAGTTTATGTATATTTTTTGCCGAATATAGTATACTATTTTTATTATTTTAAAACCTATTCAAACTCTTACCTGATAAAGATGTTTTTCTTTGTATTGAAGTAGTATACATTTTATGTAGTTTCGCTAAATTGTTTGCATGAATTTTTATAAAATACCAAAATACAAATCGCTTTTTTAAAATTTAACACAGCTTTCAATCATTTTGGTAGGTTAATAAAGAATAGTTTTTGCAGTGTTAATTCTAGAACAGACCTGATTCGTGCAATGTTGTTTACAAATCTTAATTTTTTCGTAACTTTGAACAAGATTTTTTTCGAGCTAACAATAAGTATTTTCTTACAAGAGTTATTCTTTAGCGTTCTTTAAAACGAACTACATTACAAAAGTTAAATTATTCTGTAAAATTAGAACTTTGTCATCGTTTTAATTTACTTGTAAACAGCTATCTTTATCATGGAATCTCTTATTACTTGTCTGTCACCTGATGTTAGAATGTTTAGATGCCAACTTAGCATTATAACAACAGTTTTTAATATCTTGTTCACAAACTTTTTAAATGAATTAAACCCACATCATTTTATTTTAATATACGTATTTGTAATATAGATTTAATTAATTAACTAAGCCTAATCTAAACAAAATTAACTTTCTTATACCAATCTTTCTTCAGTTGCTGGCTATCTGTGCACAGAGGAATGGGAATATCTTTCCTTGTACCAATGGCGTTATTGATAATGGTTAGTTTTTTTAACAATTATAGACATCAAGTTTCGAGATTTTTGACCACCGCTGTCTTTAAATAATAATATATTCATCTATTACTTTATACACTTAGTCATTCTACAAAAAAACCAAAAACACTGACCAACGGCATTCTTTATTTACATACATTTATTTATTTATTTACATCAATATATCATCATACCATTTTGTTTGAAGTTTGGTGTGTATCTGAATTAGTTTTAAATGTATATTCTTTGTGTGAAGTTTTTCTTTAATAACATTAGGTTTGGCTCAGTCAACAAGGTTAAAATAAATTGACAACACTTAACTGCCATATATTTTATAATTGTTTTCAATATTTTACAATAAATTGCATAAAAATAAAATATCTATATTATACTTTTATGTCTTTCTACATTTAATGGCCGCATCAGGTATTTCAAAATACAATGTTTTTTTTTTTTAAGTGAAAAGTTACCACTAAAGTAATTACCTGTTACCTTCGGATTATGGGATGATCTACCTGAGTAACTGCACATAACGTACAGGATTAAAAAATTAATGTGTTTTTAAACTATTTTTCATAAGGGGAATCAACTGTTACTAGAGGTACACTGGGAATCACATGTTGTGTTCATGGAGGTCTGGACACGATGTACGGTGTTCCAGAAGGTACTCAATTTATTTTCATTCAATGAATGGATAAAGTCTGTCTTTAAATGAAAATGCTGCGCGAATCGTCTGGTTTGGACAGCGTTCATTGATTATCTTAATAACTTGAATTTTGACACGCATTTTATTAAAATCGACAGTCCCATATGGTTAAACAAAGAGGGTAAAAAACAATGCT
Source organism: Tachypleus tridentatus (assembly GCF_004210375.1). Classification (NCBI taxonomy): domain Eukaryota; kingdom Metazoa; phylum Arthropoda; class Merostomata; order Xiphosura; family Limulidae; genus Tachypleus; species Tachypleus tridentatus. The sequence goes on along the minus strand of NC_134837.1, from coordinate 243,028,266 downwards.
AGTCTGCGAGAAAAACGCTACAGTATTTTAAAACACTTGTCTGAATAAAATTCATGGTACTCAATGAACCTCTGGTGAGGTTGCGTTCTACAAGGATAAGTAAGCTATATGTTATAACCAAATTAAGTATGGAGATTTCTGCATAATACCCTTGTATGTACAGGGTGATCGAAAAGTATGGGACCATAAGCACTTAAACGAATTTTACAGAATGCGTTCCACATGCTGTTCTTGTAATTTGAAACATCTTTTGAGGCGGTATTTCCACTGCCTTTGAAAACTACGAAGCAGATTCGTACCATTGTCAATGGTGTACACTGTCAGTCTCGTTGCATATAGCCAGCAACTTCCAAACACTACTGTGAGTGATGTTTCTCCCTGTTTCTGGATAGTGTGCATCAAATACAGCAGCAACCTCTCATTGGTATCTACCATCTTGATCACACAACAGAATTAACTCTACCTTCTTGTGCTTTGATAGAGACATAATCAGTCACGTGTTTGAAATTATGAAAAGCTACAAATTACTTTTAGTTCCAAACTTTCCACACTGTACTAATGTGTATTTACATTTAATGTTTTCAATTTGTGACCTTTGGCTATTTAACAATATATAAATAACAAAAAAATTGTTGTCTTTATTGTGTTTTTGTATTAACCTCAAGAAAGTTAAGATTTAAAGTTGGACTTTGAGTGTTTGGTGTTTTCTTATAGAAAAGGAATTTCGGGCTATCTGCTGTGTTCAACGATGTGAAACGAACACATGATTTTAGCGTTGTAAATCTGAATACTTACCACTGTCTCAGCGGGGGACTGTACCTTAGGTAGACGAGGTTTAACCTTATTATACACTAAGTCTGACAATGCTCCCCCCCCAGTGGCTCAGCGATATGTCTGCGGACTTACAACGATAGAAAACGGATTTCAATACCAGTGGTGGGAAGAGCATAGATAGCCCATTGTATAGCTTTGTGCTTAATTACAAACAAACAAGTTTCTATAAGTCTTGTGATATATTTTATTATTAAAATCAGTGTTAACTCTAGATGTTATTTACTCAAATAACTTTATACATGTATACATATTCTTCTTTTATTTTTGAATGTAATATTGTTAGTATTAACATACTTGAGGTAATAGTAATCGTACAATGAATATAGAATCGTTATTTCTGAAGCAAGTCTTTTTGTCAAACTCGGTGAACTGAATAGATAGCCTGAAGTGGCTTTGTTATAAGATTATCATATAAAGCAGTTTGTAGCTGTAGTTAAGTATCTTATAATTGCTTGTTTTACCTTCTCATTTCATCAACATATATTTATATATATAGGCGAATACAGCGTTCATCATAGCATCTATGAGAAAATATCTCTTTCTTCGAGCCATCACCCCTAAAGAAGAAATCAATAAAATGCGGTAAGTACATAGAGAGAGATAAGATATTTTGTAGAGCACAGTTAACGCTCGAGTAATTCTCTCAGCTGACTGTGACAACATCATAAGTACATAGAGAGAGATAAGATCTTTTGTAGAGCACAGTTAACGCTCGAGTAATTCTCTCAGCTGACTGTGACAACATCATAAGTGCATAGAGAGAGATAAGATAAGATCTTTGTAGAGCCCAGTTAGTGCTCGAGTAATTCTCTCAGCTGACTGTGACAACATCATAAGTAAAGAAAAGAAATTATTACTTCTTCTGAGAAAGCTATACTTAAGAAGATTCTTTTGTCTTTTCTAAGTATAATGTAAAATTTATCTTATAGATCTTTTAACAGCTTTTGTCCTCTTAAGATGCGAAAGTATAAAATGACAAATTCCCTTTTGTTTTATACTCTCAGTACAGGCATATGTTTAATCAAGAAATTAAGCCAGGAATAAAAGCTTTATTTACCTAAAACGTAATAAATAACCTCACCAATATTGTTACATACGTTTAACCAATTCTAAAAGACCAAACTTTCTTTGCAATGGCAGTTTATAGAAAGTATAGAAGGACTTATTTAACTGATTTATGCAGTAATAACAATCGTACACTGCTAGAAACCAGGTTTCTAGCCCCTTTGTGTAGCTTTATGCTTAAGTACAAAAGAAACAATAGCAATTGTAATAATTTCAGGCTGTACCTTCGATCAGTCATGGCAGTTCTTCCTTGGCATTTCATTAACTGGTTCTTCAGTGTTCTTGCTTTGGAATACTCTTCTACGACCACGTTACATTACGTATTTGCTCTTACTAATACGACCCAAGTAAGTACGTGTTTGTTGGTTGAGTTTGTTTAATGAGCTTAATTCGTTTTCATACAGGTCTTTATAAAGATAGAACAGCAGTTTCTTCTTGTGTTCCTGTGTGTGATACAATAATCTCATAAAACAAACGTCTCAAAAGATTCAGCTAATTATGATAGAGTAAATGTATAATAGCAGTTTCAATTATAAATAGATTATCGAGAATATAAAATATTTTTATTTTAAATAAGAAATTAATTATTAGGATAAAATAATCCTTAATTCTGTTGTTCTAGATGTGTTGCATGATTATTACACTTGAACAAACATGATAATTTAAGCACTTAAGAGTTAGAGTAAAGCTGTATCTCAAGTATTCATAATAAGTTGGATTGGTGCTGTATTTCAAGTTTACTTAAATAATTGTAGTTGCTCATACAAGAAAACAAACGTTTGTTACAGATAAAACATAATTTGTTTGACTATATTTCAACTTTATTACCACGGATAGGTGTGCGATTGTGAACCATATGTCATTCATCACTATATACGAGGCCCGGCATGGCCAGGTGGTCAAGACACTAGACTCGTAATCCGAGGTTCGCGGTTTCGAATCCCCGCCACATCAAACTTGCTCGCCCTTTCAGCCATGGAGGCGTTATAAAGTGACGGTCAATCCTACTATTCGTTGGTAAAAGAGTAGCCCAAAAGTTGGCGGTGGGTGATGATGACTAGCTGCCTTCCCTCTAGTCTTACACTGATAAATTAGGGACGGCTAACGCAGATTGCTGTCGTGTAGCTTTGCGCGAAATTGAAAAACAAACAAACAACAAACACAATCTACTTTATTATGAGCGTTTCATAACAAACTCTTTCTTATTTTTCACCTTCATAAGTATATAGTGAAACTCGAAAATGGGGTTATAAGTTTGTGTGAACTGAATTAATAGAAAGTTGAAGAAATGATCTAAACCAACGAACAAGATTAGATTTATAGATCCTATAGTAATTAACGTTGTGTATCGGTGAATTTATTTGTTTATTCGCGAACTTCTTTCCCTCATTTTTATATATAACAAGAGCAACCTTGACAAGGGTACTCTAGCGGATCGAGTAGGTAACCTTATCTATAAGGGGCTAATGTGCCCGTAGAAGATCTATAGGTTTGCAGGGTCGCCAACCTGACTTTGCCATTTCATTTTACTCGTATGTTCCTGGCCACTGTGAATTATGAGGGAGGGGACCTTTCAAATTTGCAGCGAAGCGCGAATGCTGTATGCTACTCTTCTAAATCGATATATTTTAAATATCTTGTTAATCTACAGAATGGCTGAAGTTTGTTGCTAGTCGTTTGTTAAATTCTTCATTATTACAGTTTTGGCTATGACTCTACGAGATATGACAGAACTTATCATTGGTAAAATACCTGATATATTTATAGTATCTACTTCAAACGAACAATATCTGCACTGTATTTGAATTAATTTTACATAAAGTTTGATATTTACTTAAATACTGTTTGTTGTATGAGATGAATTTTCAAATGCACAGTGCAGTAAATATCTAAAAACGTATCTTTCTTTCCTAAGTCTTCATTGAATTAATAACAGCAAAGCTGGGCGGGTATGGAGTTTGTCAATCCACCAAGAAACCTGAGTGTTAAACATATAGCAGACTTTGACGTAGAAGCTGTTAGGAAATTATGGCAAAAATATGGAATTAATGTTGATGATTATAAAGTCCAGGTAACAGAGACGTGATGATAATGAGTAAAAAAAATAGAGAAAAAATGAAGTATGAAAACATGTGTTCTATGTTATGACAGTCCAGCAGTTCAAAGTAATAACGTAGTGAACGTATTATGTGTTATTAGGGTATTATGCTTGAAAACTTATACGTATATATTTGGAGACAGTGACAACAACTTTCCAAATATTCGACAGACAAGATAAGTTAGTTTAAATGAATTACAAAGATATGCACACGGTCACAACAAAGTTAAAATGTGACTGGAATAAACAACTGAAAGCTATTTTTTATGTTTGCCTAGACTTATGGTGATTTAATTTTATGGTATCTCCTAAACAAAGTAAATTATATGTAAGTTTAGCTTTTCCTTTAATTTGCCGATTTCTTTGCGTTCAGACACGTTTGCCACAATACCAACTATCTTGCTACGTTTAGTTTCGCGTAAAATATTAGCATTCTGTATGTTGTACGTGTCTTTTAAAACATTTAAGTGCCAGTATGTCAGTATGTTAAAACATGGGCATATTTACGTTTTAAATTACAATTTCTATGCTAGATTTTTTTCTCGCACGTTACTTCAGAATTACATTATGAAGCAGTAACTTCTGAAACAACACATTAATAGCAGTGTGCAAAAGAAACCGGTTGCCTCGTACAAAGCACTTCTCATAACGTCTAGTTTGATCAACCTTTCCCAGTGTTTATTTCTCCCTATCTCTTTAAATATGTTTGGTTCAATTCGACGTTTAATGGGAAAGATAAAAAAGACGTAAAGAGAATAGATTTTAAATTAATATTCCAAATTCTCTCTCCTTTAGAAATTACACTTGGTACTAAGCTTGTGTAATATAGCCGACAACGACTTAAGAGCATAATAGTCTGTGAAATAGTCAGAGGCACTGGCGTACTTTTTATAGTGATGACAATGAAGGACAATTAAGAAACTGTAAACTTTATATATAATGATCTGACATTATTACTGTGTTAAAACATGTTCTTAAAAGCAAGAGCTATTCAATACTTCCCTATTTGAATCCAGGGATGTTGACGCATTCCTAGTTCTCGCGTCGGCGGAAAAACACTAATAAAACCCGAGAACAAAGCTCTCTGATTGTAAATATTCTATTTTCACTCCTAGATAACCATGTGCTTCTGTTTAACATCATTTTCCGTCATATCGGTTGTTTAACTTTATTTTTCACAGTAAGGTAATAGTGATTTTTTCATAACTTTCTGTAATACTTTTTACTTTAATTATTACTTCATGTTTTGTTTTCCATACCACGGAAACTCTTATCAATTTACTTTTACAATTTAGTTGTTATTATTTAACTTGTAACATTTCTTTTTCATAAGATATATACTTTTATTTTTCCAGTCTTACTTATTTGATGAATTTTCTGTCGACAAAGTATCATTTTTGGCTCTCATTTGTCAATATCATTTTTGTGTGTGTTACCTGTGTGTAGAATATAATTATTTATTTTTCAGTCTAAATAAAACTGGTAATTACTTTATGTAGTCTATACTCAAAGGGTATCAGCAGTTTTCAGTGTAACATATTTCATAATAACTTATTGGCTTTTTTATCCTTAGGGTATCATTATATTTCAGTCTAACTGGGCGTCTTTTCCTAAGGTAAGTTATATTCACACTTTAGAAATGTGTTGCGAGCACAAACAATAAAATTTACCTACTACCATTAATACATCTTTTTTCATTGTTGTTAAGGGAGATAACGTTTAGCTTTATATACAGCTAGTATACATAGAATTGAAGTTGGTACACAAGGGCAATGCTTTTCTTTTGAAAGCGCCCTATGAGTTTAATTTTAAGACCAAAAGGCTTTAAATAGTTAAGGTTAGTTTCAAGGAGAAATTCTGCTTTTCTCAAATGCTGGACTAAGGAGATAACAAACAATTACACGCTGAAGTAACCTGTTATGGTATTCCGTACAGCTAAATATGCCTCTCAAGTTCAGTATCAGGTGTGTGTGAGATAAAACTTAAGTAAGTTTGAACTATTGGAGCTACCACAGAGGCATTTAGTACAGTAAATGAGCGTTATACTTTCATATCAACGTCTTCCTTTTCATTTTAATTGAAAGAAATTAATTTATACGGTCCCTCAATGGGCCATTGTTGAGTCTACTGACTTACATCGTTAAAATCCGGGTCTCGATTATCTTCGGCGGGCACAGCAGATAGCCCAATTAGACTTTGCTCTAAAACAAACAAATGATACTCAATACGTAAACTGATTGTCGTTTATTTTGGTTTGACGCATTATCTTAGTATGTATGTGTATGGAAGCGTCCAGCTCAACGTGTACTGGGATGATAATCCGATAGTTTATTACTAACTTTTATATTTACGTTGTTATCTAACGTAATGTGGATCATTTAGATATATTTTCGTCTAGATGAGCCAAGAAAGAATGTAACTGTAATAACAAGTAGTAAGTAGATTTATCTAACTGCGTGCATCCAAGAGTAAGAATCACATTTGAAATAATTAAATATGAATTATTCAGAGTACAGCACTGCCTCTACGTAAAGCATATTGAAGTATCCAACAGGCTGACTCATATGGAAAGTCGTTGGGGCTATAATGTCTTGAGTCAGTGCATTGTGGAAATTCGACTACACATTGAACTGATTGAGCACGTTATGATACTGCTGTTTTCCGATCATTAAATCACTGATTTAATGCATTGTCGGAATTTTTACCTGCTTCATATGATTGAAATCTACATAATTATTGGCTTGTTTGGCTACGCGTTGGATGAATGTGTTACTAATGGCTTATCATAGACTCAGTCTCAATCTGTTGTGCTGTATCCTAAGAAAGGTACTTTAACTTCTAGAGTAGCTATGAATATCACGTACCTATGAATATAGAAGAATATAGGTGAAAATAAATACATGTATATCTCTAATCATAGAAAATACTAGTTTGCCCTAAGTTCTGCATAAGTTGTTTATATGCATATGGAGGAGTTAATAGATTATCTCTGAAGCAGGCATATTCTTGTAGGATGCAAGTGGCAATAATTAAGAAAACAAATTAATTTGGCTATATAATACCGGTATAATAATAAAGATTTAACATGTAATGTTTATAAAGTAAACAATGCTATAACAATGGCTTGGATTAGGGCTGTAAATTCCACAACATTTAAAACTAAAGCCTTACCATAATTTTAATATAAATCTTGACAAGATAAAATAAGTTCAACAATAAGTCGCTTATCGTGGTATAACGCTACAAGTTATAGATATATATTACTAACACTTTTATTATTGTTTTTTTTCTAATTTTTTAAACTGTATTTTGTCAATAGACTGAAAGTATCGCCTCGTCTGGATCCACGAAATCTAGAAGGTGTACCGAACCAAGATTCCCGAAAACTGCTGAAACAGTATCAGTTATTTCAAAGGTCGAAAAGGAAATTTCCGCTTTGAATCGAGGCAAATTTTATGAAAGTGATCGTCGTCCTTTGTTTGTAAAATCTTCTGTGAGTGTTTTAGATGTCGTCTAAAGTAACAGTTTTGGACAAACTGGAGTTATTCGTTAAAAGTCACATTGGATGGTGTTAACGTTACTGATCATTAAAGATACTATTGAATGTTTAAATGAGAAAAAAAAACCCGACAAAAGCTTAAAGATCATTAAAAGACGTACAATATTGAAGCTATTTAGAATACAAAACGATTGCTTTCTGTCTTAACTAGCGATTAATTGGCGTAAGATGTATAAAAGATTCTGAATGACTAGTGTAATTAGTTACATTTATCAGTAATTATGTAATAGTACGTGGGTTACGATCAACAGCATATTTTATGACGTTTTGATTAACGAATTTTCTTTATCTTTTTTCTTTAAAGACTACATAGTGAATTGTATAGCTCACAAATGCATACATTCAAGTATTAAACATTTTTAGATAGACAACTGAATACAATTCTTCCGTTCATACTTCTTCACATCAGTCTGAAATTGTTCGTATATATCACTTAAAATATATTTAAAAATTAATTTGTTTACACATGACAAGTCATCTTTATCTTTCGGCTTTTTGTTTTTCAAAAAATATAACCTATTTAACATACAACAAGAAAGCGTTGCAATCAAATAAAGGTATTTTAGTATTCTATTCTAAAACATAATTCTTTGAGAATGTATACTTTTTATAACAAAGGTTATTTGGCCTTTGAAAACCGTGGCCATCCACGAGTCCCCCCAGTGGTTTAGAAGATATTATAGCCACAGTTTTTAATACCTTTGTAGTTTTGTGCTTAGTAACAAAAAACAAATCCACCGATTTCATATTCGTTAAAAATACACGGTGGAGTTTTATTTGAATATAATAATCAACTTATGAAATGGATTTTTAAAACTTTTATTGATGTAGTTTATACATTCAGTATTTAGTATTTTTTACATGTTTCAAAATGTAACAAAACAACAATATAAGTCCCGCGACTAGTCAAAACAACAATATAAGACACGCGAACTAGTCAAAACAACAATATAAGACACGCGAACTAGTCAAAACAACAATATAAGACCCGTGACTAGTCAAATGATGCATTTAAAATATCTTAGATAATATATTTTATGGAAAGCCTGATCTTGATTGGAGTGTTTCATTGTTACTTAACTCTTTTTTTTTAAATAAGTTTATCTTGTTATTATAATATTTTAACTTCTTAATTTTATATTGGTTCTCTAATATTTCATAACAATTGTAGTCTCTTAAAATTTTAAGCTGAATGAATTCTCGACTTGTTCGATATTTTATACATTGTAGTCATGGTATTTTGCAAACTTCAACTTTAATACCCTGCATATCGGCATATTTTCTATTTGTGTATTCCATAGAAAATGTGAGTTTTTTTTATTTTATATTAAATTTCTTGTAGACGCTATCCGCTGAATTCATTTTTATTATAAACACTGTTGTTTGTCCTTCATGCAAGCTAACTTATTTGTGTTCTCTCTGATCGCTATGTTTAACTGATAGTTTAGAGCGTTTCTCAGTTTTATTTTTATTTGATGAAAATTAAGGTAATTGTTTTTTTTTTTTCAAAAAATATTTAATGATCTATAAGCATTTATATAAATTAACAAAGATTTAATAAATATTACGATTTAATAGAAAATATTTTAAAATAATATTTTTCTTTACCGGATATATGATAACAATAAGCTAAAAATAATGTTAACTGTTTTAAAAATATGAGATAGAAAAGCAAAAAATACTTACTTGTGATTTAAAAGAGTGAACACAGCTATTAAAACCAGCAACAAGTGTTTTTTATGTTAAACATGAGGACGTTATCGCCAACAATCAAATGTGTTCAATGCTGATTTATTCACACATACATTCAACTTGTCAGGAACAAATTAAATATTTTCTTGGGTAAAGTACTCAGAAATTCAATAACCTCATATATAGTTTTAACAATAAAGTGAACATGCTTGGTAAAGTAAGTATAGCTAGAGCGTGGGTTATAATTATTTTACTTTAATATTTTGTGTGTATAGAATATCAAATAGAACATCAGCTAGTAAGGTTTTGTTTAATACATGTATTTGCTGTTAAATTAAAAGCTTTATCGTAATTCATGTTTCCCTTTATGTGTTCAAGCTGTTAAAACCAAAACCATCACAACTGACCAGAAAACCCGAATAAATTGTTCGAAACGATCCAATTGTATTGTTTTAATGGGGATAATATGGAATTGTGAATGAATTTGCTAACTTAGTTTTACTTTTTGAGCACATATAAACGGCAATAGAAATAAAAAAGGACATAAATAGACACGAAAACTGTATATCACGTTTCATGTTCAGAAAACTAACAGTTTAAACAAATCATTTTTACTGTCAATCACATCTCATGTGAAGGGCACTAATAAGTTTCAAGTCTCTTTAAGTGGGTTAATCATACTTTATAAGAACGAGTTTCAGGTCTCATGCTCCTTTATCATAAATCGTCCTCATGTTGATGGTACTGTTTAGACACTTTTGCCTGACACTGCAATTTCCATTGCCACAACGTATACGGAGAGCTGAAGTGTAAAACACACATTTTGAAAAGTTTTCTTAATCCTTCACTGTATATTGTCATTGGCTTTTGAGCCCACGTTTAAGCAGGTAAAAAGCACAAACATCTATTTGAGTTGTACTACAAAACTTAAGATTTATGTAATCGAATGATATTATTATCTCATGATTCTAGTTTCTTCAGCCTTCTTACAATACTGAGGTCCAGTTAGAGGGTTGTGAAGTTTTGGTTTATGAGTTTCTATCAACTATAAATACTTGTAAGAGATCAGCGAGACTAAGTACCTGGCTGTTAATTATACAAGCGCAGCAGTAGAATGGAAATGTACAATAAATTCACATGGGGACGGTTATTGAATAACCACTTCTGTGTATGCACGAGATTGTTTAAAATTTATTAGATGCTATCACTGTCGAAAATAATCTAAAGAATTAATAAAACTATTATTACTTCAAAAGTCATTAAAATAATTTATGCAAATGTACGCATGCGTAGAGTCGTTTAAAGTAAAGTTCTGGTAAAAGCGTCTAGTTTCACTTAATTAATAAAGTTTAACTGGTTCTAAAAGTTTTTAACGAAAATTGGGTCTTTTGTTCTATTCGTAGCTCAAAGATTCAGAAATTTCAATACGTTATTGTAGCTTCATCCTTGTTTTACAAAGAAACTGCAGAGTACATTTTTACTTTCGATAATGTTTAGGCACAGTAACAACTTATACGTGTATAACCAGATATTTTTATCTTAATGTTTTTAATTATTTGAAGCGTGTTTTTTATTTTTGTATTTCATATTTCAGTTTTTATACTGTGATGACGACCTATCTATAACAGCAACGATGGAAAACTGTACAAATTGATGAATTTAAGATTTAAGATCCATCATAAAAGTATGACATAGCTATGTGCAAACGTATTGCATGTTTAACGAAATTCTTTAGTTTGTATTGTACTGATGGTATAATAAATTATAGAAAAATAATTAGTCGCCGAAAATATTCGCAAAGAAAGGTCTATAACGTAGAGGTTGTCACCATCACTGACAATGCCAAAGGGAATATTTCGAAGGCATTTCAGCCTCATTCATCAAACCAAAAAGAAAACAAAATGGAAACAGCAAAGATTAGATAATGGAACCTTTAAATCCTTTTTAGATGAATTTATTTAAAGTTTAGTAAATTAAACGAGCGTAGGCAACTTCGATGTGGATGTAAACATATGTAAAAAAATCTAAATGTGTCAAAACAGGTTTGGCATAAACAGTAATGTACGTCTGTAGTAAAAAATGCATTTGTGATTCAAGCACTCTAACAACACATGTAAAACAATATTAGAATTATTATTAGTAACGTAAGAAGATATACTAAAATAAGTTGTGGGTTTATGATTGTGTAGTTATGACTTTATATTTTTGAGAATATGCTTCAGTTACCATATAATATTGTTGTTTTCCAGCAATCGTAATAATTTGTTTTGCATCAATAAAGATTATCATGTTGAAGTTGGAGTTATTCTTTGATAAAACTTATAGCCACAAAATATGTAACTTGAATTTAATAACGCTAGACATACAACATACAATGTAATTTTCGCTTCTGTACATGCCCGTATGAAATACTTTAATGTCTGATACGTAAATATTAAAGTCTCAGATATATTCAGATTTAAGAATATTACATCGAAAATATTTTTTGATTGTCAGTATTTAGAGGAAGATGGGAACAAAATAACCCTTAATTTTGAATGCAGCTTTTATCAATTACGATGAATTTCATGTAAAAACTAAAAGGTTTTAAAATGAAGCCTTGCTTATTATAAATTCATTTTGAAGTTACAACGTATGTTGAATCAATTTTCATATATTGAAAAAACATTTCTCGTTACTGGAGGCCATCTTAACTGTCAGGTTGGATAAAACGGTCCCCCAAAAGATAGAAGAACAGCCCTATTTAACCCACAACGATTGCAACTGATATTGAGGGTTTAATAATTTAACATAATTTCAATGGTCCCAGTAATGATAGGGGAGACTCAGCCTTACTGGTACATTGAGTTATGCTCACCTTTGTCGGATGTGCTTTTGGAATAGGAGGATTCCTTTTCGTAACTAAAGTAACTACGTTCTGGATAGGTGGGTATTGGGTTTAATGGGGTTGACTTGTGATGCCGGTGCAAATTGCCACTCTAACTGCTTTGTTAATCGAGATTTTTCACTTCAATGGAAACAAATGGAGATTCCTTTCCTTGAAATGTTGGTGCTTTTTTACATATTATTTAGCAATTTTTCCTGACAATATTTCTCCTTCGACAATTTTATTTGCAATCTCACAGCCAACTTATCCGTGATGTCTCATAATAGGGTATCTACCGTAAACCAGGTGGAAACATACTACTATATCAGTACATGCAAATCGTTATTATTAATCATGTGTAATAACACACTTTAAGACAGCTTTTATTATCTATATATGACACTTTACGTAAACAATACTAATCTGAAAGCAATACTTCTTAGTATTTTCAGCTTTGAATACTACAGCGTTATTTTAATGACTCTTTAGATTTAGAAAAAAAAAGGTTAATTACAAAAATTCGAGATTTGACAGGTAGTATGTCACGTTTACCAGTAAAAACGTCAATAGTAGTTTACAAGTTTTAGCAAACTCATGAAGATGTTTTTTTCTAATTTTTTTGTAATTCTGCACAATAATTCAGCCGTTTATTATTAAATACGTACAATCATTTCCGTAAAAAACAAGGCAGCTTACAGCTTACAAATACGTACACACGAGAAATCCTCAACTGAAATCAAACAATCCATGAGTTATGGAGGGGTTCATCCTAAATCTAAAATATCACGGTCAAGACAATAAATCGCTCTGGGAATATTCAGGAAAGATAATAAAGTATGCAAATGTTTCAACGAATAATTCAGAGAAGACAAAATAGAGAAAGATTGATAAAAGGCTTTGTCACGATAAGAAGCCTAACCACTATCAGACACACGAGGATTTTGTGATGTATGGGTAAGCATATGTTCCTTTTAAATATGAATTTATGTTTCACCTCCAGCCGTACAATAAAAGAAGACATTAGCGTTTTGATAAACGGCCTTTTTGAAATTACATCCTGTCTGGTTACATTCCCAGAGTGAGCATCCACTGAAGTGCTCTGCTTTTACTTCAGTAACTAAAGCTCGGTGTTCGCATCTAAGAAAATAATAAACGACAAAACAGTAGAGGAAGAAACGTTGTACCAGCAAATTGTAATGAAATATTTTTACTGTGCTTTCTTTTAGTATTTTATTTATATGTATGTATGTGTATGTATATCTATATAAAGACAATATTAAAAAATAACAACGAATCCCTTTACGTGTGCGTGTGTGTGTTTTCTTATAGCAAAACCAATCGGATTATATACTGAGTGTACCGACGGAATCGAACCCCTGATTTTAGCGTTATAAATTCGTAGACTGACCGCTGTACCAGCGGGGGACGCAAAGCTCTTTAAGTTAAGCTTTAATAATTGAGTTTCCGCCTTCCAAATTACGTCACCAGCACATCTTAGTCTCGGTAATGTCTGGTAACGCATGGTCAGGAGGTTAGAGAGCTTGATTGGCAATCTGAGAGTCGCGAGCTCGAATCCCTGTCCAATAAATTACATGCTCACACTTGCAGTTGTGGGGACGTTATAATGTCACTATTCATTGGTAAAATAATAGCCCAAGAGTAGGAGGTGGCCTGTGATGTAGCTTTGTATCTAACATCAAACGTACAAACAAAATATATTATACTTACTGTTATCATGAAGGCTTAACTCATTATCCACTTACACGGTTTTAATTTAATAAATAATAAAAAAAAGAACACAAAACCAGTCATGATTTCGTTTAAAGATTAAATTTTCTTTTATTTTTACATTAACGCCATCGTATAACCTCAGGTATAAACAAAAGTGTTTATACCAATATCATTGGCCCGGAATGGCCAGGTGTGTTAAGGCGTTCGACTCGTAATCTGAGGGTCGCGGGTTCGAATCTCGGTCGCACCAAACATGCTCGTCCTGTCAGCCGTGGGGGTGTTATAATGTGACGGTCAATCTCACTATTCGTCGGTAAAAGAGTGTCCCAAGAGTTGGCGGTGGGTGGTGATGACTAGCTGCCTTCCCTCTAGTCTTACACTACCAAATTAGGGACGGCTAGCATAGATAGCTCTCGAGTAGCTTTGTGCGAAATTAAAAAAACAAATGTTCATCACTGAATTAATTCTGTTAGGCTCGAGGCATTAAAATAATTTCCATTTTAAATTTTAATGTGACGCACATTAAGATAATCACTGTTATATAGATATAAGCTCCAGGGTGGCTGAGCGGCAAGTTTGAGTGCTTATAACCCTCAAAATTCTAAGTTCGATACTCGAGATATGTCCAGAACAGATATTATGAGATTAATAATAAATAAATCAACTGTATAACGTGTAGAAAAGAAACCTCAAACAATATTTATAATCAGAATTTAGCAAAGTTATATTTCGTCAGGGTCGACGATTAGCTGAAGCAAAATGAAGATAACTTACGAAATTATATTTAATCTATATGTATATATATGATATATTTAACATCATTGATAAACTTGACTAGTCCGCATTTTGACGTTATAATTAATACACGCACGATTATGCATTTTTGAAAACTGTCGAGGTAAGTAAAATCAAAAGAAGAATTATATAAATAAATTCCGTATTAAAGCAAATTTGACTCGTAATTATTACATATTTACATACAAATTCACGAAAACAATATTTTAATTATAACTTATTAGTCAAAGAAACACTTTTCTCAGCAACATTTTGAAAAAGATATGGTTCTGTTAGAAAAGAATATTTATCACTTGAAAAAGCTTTTCTGTCTCTTATACATTAACAGTCTGTTATTTCTTCCTTATAAATTCTTATTGGAAACTAGCAAATAAAATTAGCAACCAGTTTTCTTATAAAAATGTTCCGGTATTGTTCATATTTTGTGAAGTGTTAATAATGTAGAAGCAATATTCGAGTAAACATCATTTGTTTGTTTGTTTGAAAATTCGAGTAAAGTTACAAAAGGGATATCTATGCATAGCCTCCAACAGTTTTGAACTGACAGAATAGAGGAAACTCAGTTAATCAACATTGCAAACACTTCAGCTACTCCTGTCTGATCGAATAGTGTAATTTGACCATCCCTTTTGTAGCAACCTTATACTTCGGAGTAAAATGTTTGTGGTAATGGATCGCAAATCACGAACTCTCGGCCACGTCCGATCCAAAGAACATAATCAGAACAACAATGTACGTGTTTCCAATAGCTCATTCACAAATAGATCTAATGTGAACGAACATGATAAAATTTTCATCCTTCAAAATTCCCAACCGCGTTTATCAAGAGATGAAAATTACAAAGTATATTTGCATCTTTTTCCATGTTTACTACAACTGTAAATGGTTTGATCACCAAGTATCTTCTCCACCTAATTAGCATTCTCTCTCCAGCATGCTCAGAGGAGCACAGATATCCACCGTGCAGCTTTGTATTTAAATAAAGCAATCTGCATAATCTGGAAAGAGTCCATGAGGATTAGACGTTGTTTTTTAACTAATTTAATCTAATATGAAATCTCCTAAATCTTTTGTGAATTTGTATAGAAAAAACATTACTATGTTCTGTCTCCTTTCTCTTATTTTCAATTCCGGAATAGCTTGTTGATGTCTCGACTGTCATTAGTTTGCATTTTGAAATTTTAAATATTTGTATCGGTTACTTCGTTTTCCCGTGCCTTTTAATGTGATGTATTTTATAATTTATGTTTCATGTTTAATATAAGTAATGTATATATGGTGTGAATTTTCCTTAACTCTCCAGTGTTTTCATATACACTTACTATTTGCTATTGCACTCTTGGTCTCTTCGTTTAGCTTTTGTTATCTTATATAAGGAAGGTGGTAATTTAACCCTACAGAAAAGGACTCTCAGAAAGACTCTTGGTTCTAGAGATTGAGTGATGAGGAGTAACTGGTATCCTGCAGTTTGTTTTCTTTCTGAAATTAAATAGAAGAACCTTAGCGATTAAATTCACGACCGAAAGATTGTTAGATCTTACAATGGACAGTTTTTGAGTATTGTGGAACTATAGGATAGTAGAAGAAACTGTGTTGTTTGTTGCTAGTACCGCACCGAAACTCCTAGATCAAGACTGACCATCGTTACTTTGTTCTTTGACGATGTTTTAAAGTTTTTTTATGAAGAGGTGTACTAAAATTTTGGACTTTTCATCGATATGCAAATGAACAAAATTGCACTAATTTTTAGATCGTCGTTCAGAGAGTTAAATAGATGAAAATCGCTTTGTCTTTGAGATAGGACAGTGCGAAGAGAAAAATAATTATTAAAATCAATTTAAAATCTAGATAAAAAATCTTGTTATATATATATATACATTAGTTTTTGAATGTTTTAACAAATTGTGTTCTAATGGTTAAAACAAAAAAGGTGATAAGTCCTAAATTATTAATTCGTGTGGTCAAATTTTTTACAATTTTAAACTAATCTCACCATTTTATCATAAACGTCTACTCTTATCATTACTATATTCAGAAGGAATATTACTAATTACTGTATTCAGAAGGATAGAAGAGAGCATCAAAACTAAATACTTTGAATAAACCCAAGTAGGATAACACCAAACTGTAGAGTTATCATTATTATTTTCACGTGAGTGAAGTTTCGATTTTGGTTACTGTGTGTTTGTGTGTGTTTTTCTCATAGCAAAGCCACATTGGGCTATCTATTGATTTTGGTTACTCTCACACATGTTATAAATTCTCAAATATTTTCATTGTTACTTTGTATATAAATAATTTTGTTATTAAGGAATCACAACATTCATTTTCTTATCACTCCTTACTGATGTCTTTGATAACTAGTTAACGGTAAGAAAATATTTTTTGTGGCTGTATTGTTGTCTATTATAAGTCTATTTTGGTTAGTATGAAATTTTAGTTTGATTGTAGTCATGTGAGATACCTTTTTCGTTTCTTTTGGGTTTATCTTGTATTAAATATATATTTAGAGGAATAAGTTAGTTCTCGGTTACAATAGATCTTAGAGTATAATTATAATTAATCTAAAAATATTTATTTGTAACACCTGTTTCATAAAATATGAGTGGCTTTGCTGTTTTATCAAGCAGTGGCACAGTGATAGGTTTACGGACTTACACGCTAGAAACCGATCTTCGATCTCTGTCGTGGGCATAGCACAAATAGCCCATTGTGTAGAATTGTGCTTAATTACAGACAAACAAACAAGCAGGTTCCAACTGTTCATCGAAATGGTATTTTAAATATCTCCTCAGAAGGTCATCAGAACTGTGTAGTAACACAGTGTTTCCTCTTATAACAATACCTGTGTAATGACTGAAACACAAGTTTTAAGAATGTCTGTAGATATCATAGTAAAAAGTTTTAATTTCTTGTTCTTCTTTTTTCTGTTTCTTCTTTATTACGTGATAAGTCAAAAACCAAAACAATGGTTTCGACCAATTTTACTGAGTTGACATAATTTCAAACGAAGTATTCGCTTTTATAAATAGTATTAATAAACCAGTACTAATTAAAAATAGTTCTAGTATAAACGATGTTATCATACCTCCTTAAAATTTGTTTTCTTACAGAAATTTGGCGCCCCTTTAAAAAACTTACATGTGGAATGAAGTAGGAATTACTAGCTAAAACTGATAAATAATAAATATTACAGTTGGAACCTCATTGTATTTAAAACTTGGTCCTATGTATATTTAAATATACTGCACCAATAAAACAAAAACAAGCAAAGACAAAACTTTTTAAGAAAGTGTGTGTTTGTGTTTTCTTATAGCAAAGCTGAGCCCACCGAGAGGAATCTAACCCCTGATTTTAACGTTGTAAATTGGAGACATGCCGCTGTATCAGCGAGGGGCTTTTGAGAAAGAAGGTAATAATAAGGGTGGCTAGCATCAATCCTTAAAAAACAATGCAAAAAAGATAGCAGAGATGGTATTTGCATCATCCATACATAATGCTATTATGTAGAAATGATGCAAATGATATTTTTATTATCTTGCTTGCGTTATTTTAGAATGATTGATGTTAGCCTTTTTTACATTTATTTTATTTCTGAAAAAGGTTTTTTTTACTTGTATATTATAAGTTTTGTTTGTCATTTGTTTGCTCTTTACGACCCTTAAGTCCATCATTGGTTTAGTGGTAAGTATGAAGGTTTTCGATATCTGTAGTGTGCACAGAAGAAATAGACCAGTGCTTAGGTTTTCTTCTAACAGCAATGAAATAAACAAATGTAACTCTTATGTCAATAATATTTTAAAAAAATACAATTTGAATATTTATGAAATTTTATGTTTGGTAATTGAGATAATTTATTTATGTAAATATACCTCTAAAATGCTTTTATTCTGTCGCGAGTTCTACAACAAACTACGTCTTTTCAGTAAAACCTTTGTATAATCAATATTTATTTTTTAAATTATTACTTTATGTGTTTGAATTTCCGTTAGGCTATCTGCTCATCATGGGTCTACCAAACCGGATTCTAGCGTTGTAAATCAGCAAACACACCACTGTGCCCCTAGGGAGGGCATTATCGACAACTAACTTATGCACCTAAATATATGTTTAATAATTCACAAACTGAGAAGAAAGAAAAAGGATAGCTCACGAAACTGTAGTTAAAAATAAGCTTTTATCCTGAGCATTTTGGTTTTTGTTTGTTTTTTTGGAATTTCGCACAAAGCTACTAGAGGGCTATCTGTGTTAGCCGTCCTAATTTAGCAGTGTAAGACTAGAGGAAAGACAGCTAGTCATCACCACCCACCGCCAACTCTTGGGCTACTCTTTTACCAACAAATAGTGGGATTGACCCTCACAATATAACGCCCCCACGGCTGAAAGGGCGAGCATGTTTGGCGTACCGGGATGCGAACCCGCGACCCTCAGATTACGAGTCGCACGCCTTAACACGCTTGGCCATGCCGGGCCTTATCCTGAGCAAATCGAACTAAACTAATAACAGATAAAAATAAAACTAATCCGTAATCATATTAGCTCTAAAATGATGCATAGTTAGTAATGTAGAAATTAGGTTTTTGAATAATTTTTATTCTCATTTTTCTAATTAAATTTCTTGTTATTAGAAACTCTTAATAGTGTTGAATTATTTTTAATGGTGTTGAATTATTTTTATTTCACCTGTTGCGCATCTCGTCTATTACACTTTTGTTCTTTTTAGTTCTTCATCAGACAACTTTAACTAGATCAGACTGTTAAAAGTTGCAAATTGATTGTTTCTGTGGATTAGATTTATAAAAAATACATTTTTTATTTTCTTGTACTATGAAATAGGAATTATTAAAAAGTACAAGCTTAAATAAATATTTTTTTACACGATAGCTAATTTCCCTGAATGTTAAAATATGCAAACGAATTCTCAAGAATTTTATTTTCTTCGAAAGGTAATTGTTTGAACTAAATGATTTTCAGCAAAGTTAATATTGGGATCAAATTTTTATAAAACTTTTAAATATTAAAACAGATAAATTGTAATCGTATATTGACATATAATGATCATTTTCGCCTTTTTCATGACATTAATGACGGTGTATTTCGCTTATTGAAAGCAATTGAAGTAAGAATTAGAAGGAACTAAATAATCTAATTTCTATACAATTTTTTGGAACCAAAATATTACCTTTCCTGATTTAATTCTAAGACAAATTAGTCCATTTCGTGATCTATTATAACATGCACACGTCATCTCAAGAAAGTATGCCCTGTAACTGCACCATCTTGCACGTTTTTACTTGACAATGAATACCTGTATCTAGTAATACCACTAGGCAGAAAAGTGTTCACCAAGAGCAGCGATATCTTTTGACTCATTATAATATTCATGACGGTATATGAATACCTCTTAGATAATATAAGACTATTATTTGTTGTTCTGATACTTTAAGTTCCTTCAACTTATTTGTTACTAATCGAAAAAGAATATTTTAGAGACCATTACAAGAAAACATTAAAACAATAAGTTAATTAATTTTTAAATATAAATTAGGAAGTTAAATTAACCCCAAAACTTTTCTATTGATAACCTTGTCACATTGTCTTTATACCTTCAAGGTGTTTTGTTTTTTACTTTAAATTTTTTCTTATATCAATTCTTTATTTTGTTGGATTCACATTCGTCTTTAACATTTTTATATGTCAGAACTATAGGATCGTAATCGTTCTATTTAGAGAATAACTATAACTGTCATAGTCTATGCAACCAATAAATAGTACAAACGAGTAAAGTTACATCAAACTAGTAAATTTTGCCACTGGGTCCACTGTTTCACTTAAACCAATTATTAAATGAATCATTACAATTTTGCGATTCTGTTTGATACCCTCAAGTAGTTTATCGTGCATAAACAGTATCAAGTTAAACTCTGTTGACGATATAAGAAACACTTGGTTATTGACAGATACTAGGAATGTAGTATATATACACTGCTGGCCAAAATCTTAAGGCCAATAAACATAAAGCAAAAAATATGCATTTTTCGTTGTTAGACTCAACCACTGCTTCGAAAGAAAAAAATAAGAAAATGGAAAATAAAAATAAAAACTTTTAGCATTTAATGGGAAAAATGTGAACACTATGAAATTAGCCTAAACAGTAGCTGGTCAAAAGTTTAAGACCAAACTGAAACGAAGCGTTAATCGGTAAACACGTAACGAAATTTAGTTATTTGTGTTCAAGCATTAGCGTTGTCAACATCTTCCATTGACATCTCCTGTGTTACTTTGGGTTAAAACATGGCAAAGACTAAAAAGTTGACAGAGTTTAAAAGTGGCAGAATTGTCAAGCTGCAAAACCAAAGTCTCTCTCAACGTGCCATCGCTGGTGAGATTGGGTGTCGTAAAACTGCTTTTGCAAATTTCTTAAAAGACCCTGAGGGATACAGAATGAGAATTTCAAGTGGTCGGTTTAAGAAAATTTCGCCAGCGTTGAGCAGGAAGATTCGATGGGTTGTGTGGCAAGACACCAGCCAATCGTCAAACCAGATTAAGTCACTTACTGATGCAAAACACAGCTCAAGAATAATAAGATGGCATCTACGAGAGAAAGGCTTTAAAAACCGTAAATGTTTTCAAAGGTCACGCCTTCTTTCACTCCACGAAGCAGCTTGGTTAAACTTTGTTGAGAAGCACCAAACGTGGGACATAGAAAAGTGGACGAAGGTTTTGTTCTCTGATGAGAAAAAATTTAACCTGGATGGTCCAGATGGTTTCTAGCATTACTGGTACAATAAGGATGTTCAAAAAGTTTATTATTTTTATTTTCATCTTTCGAAGCTCTATTTAAATAAGTGGATGAGTCTAACAACGCAAAATGCATTTACTTTGTTTATGTTCACTGGCCTTAAGATTTTGGCCAGCAGTGTATATATATATATATACATATGTAAGAGACCTAGCTTAGTTGTTACACGTAGTCAGGATACCGTATCTAGTTCATCCATTTATCTAGGGAAATCTGTTCCCCGTATCACAGTTATTCAAGTTGCTAAAATTAGGTGCATAGCACACTCTTTCAGGAAATATGAACTACAGAAATTGGTTTTAACCTTCATCCCAAAGGTCAGACAGAGCTAGCTGCTATATTTTCCACTACAATTTAAATAACTGTAACATCTGTCTAGTAAACTACGCATAATTACTAAATTTATCAATGAGACTAGAGCTAGCTATTGCACTATTTCAAAAGGTTCGAACAAATTATTACATTTATTGAAAATACCAAAATTTGCTGTTGTATTAATTTCAGAAACATGAAACAGCTGTCATGTTTACCTAAAACCTCAACTTATTATTTGAGTATTTGTTACATATACCAAAAAGATTAGAAAATTTGGTGTTACATTTCCTAAGCAGATCAGAAATATCTATTCCATTTATTCGGTAGCCAAGAACTAGTTGTTTTTCTGCAAAAAAGACTAGTTTCTATATATGAAAGACAAGAAATAAGTGTTGCACTTATCCACTAAATTCGAACTAGTTGTTAAATTTACAAAGGACTCTAGATCTAGGTTATATATATATATATGTACTGAGAAAACCTAATCTACTTATTAACTTTATATGAGCGCAAAATTCGTTTTAGCTTCCATTTAAGAGAATAATACTTGTTATTACATTTCTTTAACATACAAAAATAATGTTTTGCTCTTATCTTACACTAACTGCAGAAGACAGAAATAAATGTTACATTTATCCAGGATAGTATAAGTAGTTGCTACATTTTTTCGGGAGACTAAAATTAGTTTTAGATGTATTTAAGATAAAGCAAAGAGTCGTTACATTTAAACCAATTGTTATCTTTATGGAAGAAACTAAATTAGTTACTGTATTAAATCTGAAATAGTTGTTACATTAATTTGAGAAGCAAGAACTAATATGACATTTACTCAAGAGAACAAAAGTAGTTGCTACATTTATTGAATAAACCAGAAATATCTGTAATATTTCTCTCGGAGACTAGAACTAATCTAGGTATTGAACCACTAGATTCGAACTTTACATTACAGTTTTTCAGCATTTATTTGTGTTTTTCCACAAAAAAAACTAGTCATTATGTTACCCAAAAGACGAGAACTGTTATGTACATTTAGACGGAATGCTAATATTTATTCATACATTTACTTAAGAGGCAGGAAGTAGTTGCATTATTTAAAAGAAAATAAAAATATTTGGTATGGAGTTTACTTAAGATGAACTTCACACAATCAGAAGACCGAACTTTATTGTTACAGTTGTTACATTTATGTATAAGCCCAAGACTAGTTATTTCATTTTTATAAATTACAAATAATTGATACATTTGGTCTAAAGGACAAAATAAGGTGTTAGGTTTATATAAAACGTCATAATTGTTTTTATTTTTTAATCTATGTCTAAAATAGGAAGTAAACGTGACACCTATTAAACATTTATAATTATCCAAGAGAATATAACTAGTTTCTGTATTTATAATGCCGGCTGGAACTATGTTTTACTGCACATATTTTTTGTTCAGTTTATCACAATAGTTGTTATATTGTTAAATCTGACTCGAACTGTTTTTTAATGTACATATTCTTCGTTCAGTTTATAAGAAGCTCTTCTTTCAATTTAGAATGGGCATGAAGTACATTAAAAGTTCAAAATGTTGGTTAGGTACCAATACAATAAATAAGCTTGTTACATTTTAAAATAAAAAGCACCCACTCTTTCATTCCTTGAAGCTGTATTCAAATATTCGAGATACTAAATGACTTCATGTGATTGTTTTTATAATACAGTTTTCTTGTAACGTTACAAAATGTAACGTATCATTATATTATTATGAAACTGGTCTATGTTTTGGTATAGTAACTTATGGCGTTTATGCAGTTGAATAACAGCATAATGAGTTATTGCAGGCCCCCCTCAGGTAGCTCGGCTTTAAACTTGAGGCTTGATTCTTGAAGAGGGCACAGTTCAGATAACCTGTTGTGTAGGTTTGGCCTTAAATAAAACCTAACAATAAAGAAGTATTTTTCAGTTTGAACTATTTGGTTTAGATCAAAGTTGACTACTGATAAGACAACTGGGTGTTTACCGAAAAAATAAAGAAAGCAGTGTTTATTCAACTTGTCATGAGAAATATGATTTGAGTCATATCTTTATTCTAATATAAATCTATATTTCGCACACATGGTGTAAGTAAGCAGTTTAGAAAATGTAATCTGCTTTTACTAGGATGAAACGTGCCAGTTGCTTCTTAATTTGTGAAAGACTATCTTATAACATAGAGCAGTTAGTTTCTTTAGAAGAAAGATCATCAGAACTTTAATGAATCTTTGAATATTTATGCTTTGAAGATAACCAGGAAAACATGAATTTCTGAGGTATCAAACAAACTAACAGAACGAATTTGGTAGCCATTTTCTGTTTCACATTACTTATCAGAGGCTGCATATGATTTTGATGAACAATAAATTTGTATCATTAGTTTTAGTTTAAAAGAACTCACAAAATTCCGAAAATGAAAGAAAGAAAATATGCTTTAGGTGTAAATTTTGCTCTGATGCTCAAAAGTATTGTTACATCTATATTATGGTCAATATTAAAAATGCTTTTCCACTACCCAGTTATTCTACACAATCAGTTGAACTCCAAAATAAAGGTTTTAGTGCTATGGAACATGCTTACACACCAAGATCTAGTCTTAATTGTAATCACTTAAATATCGTCGGTAAACTGAAGAGATACCAATATTAATAATAACCCTAGCTGGTAAAAGACAATGAGACAGTGGAACCTAAAAGCGAAAGATAAGAAAGAAATGTGATCCAGGTATGTGATGTTTCAGAACAACAGAACAAAAAAACCGATACTTACACAAATGAACACCAGAAATAAAACTAAATAAGCTCCTTGGAAGTTCATATATAACGAAGGAAAGCAAAAACCATTTGATGCTGCGAACTGGAAAATAGGATTATCATAAAAGAGGCGTATAAGGATTCGATCTTAAGCAAATCCCGGAGAAGCGATCCGGGTTGCGGCTTGAACATAGATGAACGGTTATGAAAATTAACTACTTATGATTACGACTTGTCAATAACAAAACCGAATATTATTGAATTTGTATTTCCATATTACATGTTTACATACAGTAACTCCCATAAAGCACCCACAGCTGGGAGTGCAAAACTTGTTCACTACTATCGTGATATTAACCTTGACCGTTAGACATGTAGCTCGGCACGCTAATCACTATGTGCTGTCTGGCGGTTTCACTTTCACATGTAATCCGAGGGGCGCGAGTTCGAATCCTCGTCCCACCAACCACGTTCGCCCTTTCAGCTGTGAGAATGTTATGAAGCTACTGTCAATTTCACTGACAGAGTAGCTCAAGTGTTGGCAGTAGGTTGTGATGACTCTCTGCTTTTCCTCTATTAAATTAAGAACAGCTAGCGCAAGTAGTCCTGGTATAACTTTGCGCGAAATTAAAAACAAGCAAGTTTTCCACAAGTATAAAGACCATGTTATAACAAATCTATTTTGAGTTGTAATTCGAATGTTTGTTATCTTATTTAGTTTGATGGTATTTTGGGTCGTTTTGGACAAACTACAGCAGCATGACAAGATGTAATCGTGCAAAATCAATCTTGTAATTTGCAAAATATCATGAACCTAACTAAGGTGCATAAAAAACAAACGTTAATTATTTTATCATTACAATAAAACCTACCTAAATCACAATGTAAAGAAATTCACTCTCATATATCGATATGGCTGTAAATGTTTGTGTTTTGTTGTGAGACATAATAATAGATACTGTTTACCTAGGAAATAGAAGCGTATTTTATATAAAACTTAGTTCAGTATAAAATCTTATTATTAAGTGAAATGTGTATGCAAACTATTTAAAATAAAATAAATCAAACTTATGAAACAGTTAAATAATAGTCAGAATGTACAATATTTTAGCTGTATAATAATACAATTCACAGTTATAAAGTATTTTTTATTACTCTTATTTACTACTTTATCATGAAAATCTGGTATATGATGATTGCTCTTGTAAACTAAAACACAAAAGATTCATTATTCGGCATATGGACGCTAAATAGGACGATATTTCTTAATTATTTATAATTCAAGAAATTTGATATCAATATGAAGTATAGGTGTCACGAGCTATAAAAACAGTCTGACGTCAGTATTACTTATTAAGATATCCTAGACTACTCTTCTAAAAGAATTGTTTCCAAAACATCCCATACGAGCTCGAGAGACATTAAGCTAGGCGGTATGTCTGCGGACTTACAAGTTAAAAAACGGGTTTCGATACCCGCGGCGGGCATAGCACAGAAAGTCCATCGTGTAGCTTTGTGCTTAATTCAAAACAACAACATTAAGCTGGGTGAGAACGCAGGCCACTCCATTCTGTCAGTTCCATTTTCTTTTGTTTTTTTTAGAAATCCCGATCTGAGTAGTACGGTTGGGGCGGTCGTTAATATACGTTAAGCTGAATTCAGATTGTCAGATAAATTGCACCATTTAATGACAGAACAAAGGTAATTAACGGTACCTTTCTGCAAAATGTAGATGTTAATAAATCTACAAATGAATATTCTTTCCCAAGTAATAATGTGACTATCATCACGTGTTATGTTCATCTCAACAAATATGATCGGAGCTATTTCACAATTGTCTCCAAATAAGTACACACGTGATAAGTGGCAGTAAGCATTCAGCTATTAGGGCGAGCTCCAGAATGACAAATAACAGTACTCTGCTATGTTTGTATGTTCTAGAAACTCTACCTTTTATTTGAAAATGCCCTCATATTCTACTAATGGCACTTTGAAACACATATAACGAACTTGGAACATCCTAATTTGTTACAAATTCTGATCTTAATTGTTTTGCAGTATATCAATATAAAAAGGAAAAAATAATAGAAATCTAGCATTTTTTAAGTGGAATAATCAGACATAGAATGTTAATGCTATATATATTTCATTAATAATGTTTTGGACTATAGAATAAAACTAGATTATTGTAAACATATGCAAGATTTGATTTTAATTGTAAGTATATTGGCCAATTGGTTATTGATGAATCAAGTTTAATGTAATCACATTTACTATCTTCCAAAACTTATTAAAATTAATTACAAAAAACAGTATCTTTCGTTTACTGATAATATATTTATTTTCATTTTCTTTTTAATGACACTTAGAATTTACGGCATTCAGATTTTAATAATTGAATATTGCTAAACCTTTTATAGTTACAACATTTTAAAATAATTTGTGTTAGTATTCATTGGAAGAGTATAAGTAAATCGTCTAAATGTTAAAAGTATAAAATAGAAAATTCAACCTCAATGGAGAATACATAAATGCGTGAAAATATTTTAACAGGCCTTAGGCTCTTTTAATATCTTGGTGAATTTCTTCTCAACTTCCTTTCGCTTTTGGGCCTTTTATAGTGCGCCCTTATGGTATATTTTAGTTATTCTTGATTTTATTTCTTCGTTCTATAGTTTAGAAAGATTGCATCAAAATAATTTTACATAATGTATGATATCTTAATGTATCTACTTTCATTAATCTTTTGAATGCTGTCAGTAACTGATTATGCCTTAACAGCATAATCTTTATATACGTTTGGTTGCTATGAAACTTAATAATTACTTTGTTAATTCACTATTTTTTAAGCTGTGAAAATTCTAATGTTTGGTATTTATCAATGTGTCAAATGTACACAAATATTTATTTATTTATAATGAGACCAGCTATCCTCTTATTGGATAGAATTTGAAGGTCAAAGGTAAACTTAATGGAGCAAGCAAAAACGATCGAATGGTAAGAAAATGCAATCTAAGGTACGCTTTGCTCAATTTTCTTTTAGTTCTTGTTTTATGCCTAAGAATATTTATATTTATCAAAGACTGGAGAATTTCAGGAAGAGAAGTGGCACGAGTTATGAAAAAAGAATTGCATCATACGTGAAGTTAAAGTTCATTTTTGATTTTGAAAACAAATTGATTTTTAAAGAAAGGTTTCTCAAAAAAACCTTTTTCTTACAACGTAACAAATTATGTCTGAAAAGAGAGTAATTGGAATAATGTAAAGTGGCGAATGTTGTAACATGATTGGAGACGAGATTATAGCAACTGCCAAAAAAAAAAACGGAATCGTGCTTTTATTATATATTTTCATTTTTTAATTGCTCACTTTGTGTATTTACTCTGCATTTATTTAACTGATACACAGTATAATAAGTTTTAAGTTGTATCTGCATAATGAAACTAGTTTCTCTAAAGTTCAAAGTAATTGATTTATTTTACCTGGAACAAACTCTTTTTATTCACACGCTTCAAAAGGAAACTTGTAACGAAGCAAATGATTCGATCGTTAACCATACTATAGTTAAACTCGATTGTATGATTTCCAGTGAATAAGTAAAGAAAGGTATAAGTGGTGTTACTTTACTGAATCATAGCCGTCATAAAAATAGTACGAAATGATTTGACTTCAAGATTTTTGGCGATCTTTACAATTAGAAGATTATGAAAATGATAAATTACATAAATACATTTCATTCTTAGGCACCTTAAAATTTGTTTATTTCTTTCTTTTACACTGTTTATATTTAGGAAAGTTTTGGGACTCTTTCACTGAACATACATAAGATGTAAATGTGTACAGTACATCTGAATACTACCGCAGAAAAGTTTTAACTAATGTCATGTTGCCAACAAGTCTCCTATATCCAGTACTCTAAAGTTTCAGAGGTAAGATCTCACAAATTTACAATAAACGCTTATTAACTTATAAGTAAATTTCATCACATGACCCGAAGTAAAAAGTTTCTAATAGTGTATCTCTAGCAGTAGTTGAATTAACTATAAGAAAGAAAGAACTTCAAAATTTAGTGTGGAAATTGTTCCCCTTACCTCCTTGTTTCATGCCACGTATATAAGTATTAGAATAATTCTATCCAAAATCCAGCATATTTTATTTTTTGTAATTGTTGTTGATGATTTGATGGAAATGTAGTTCCAAAGAAGCTGTCCACTTGTTTATTTGTTTATGGCACTCTTCCTGTTGTTAAAGATAGTTATCAACAAGTGAGTTAATAATTCCGTTTTTGCTTGTTAGAATCCTTTTGTGTAGTTGCATATTTTCGCTTAAGTGATAGTAAAATTATGTATTTCTAGACAACCTGTGGTGAAACATTTGTTCACAATAACCTTTTTCTTTCCATTTGGAATATCTTTGTAGAATACAATAAATGCAAAATTATATAAAGATAGATCTTCTCGGTGTGGAATCTTATACGTGGTGGAAGGACCTCTCATAAAAGTTTTATTCTTTCAGTTTATCTCCTCTTAGATTTAAACATTCACCCATGTGTTTGCCGTGAGAGAATTTTGGTGATTGAGGAGTCCAATCGTAACACACCACTTTGGTCTAAATTTCCGTAGACGGGCAGCCTTGGGGTGGCCTTCCAAGGGTCAATAGGCCAGTCCACTTCGGCTATGGTCAACCAAGTACCAGCTTTGATGTTCGGGTATGGTACTCACAAAATCCTGGCGCTGCTGCAGTGTCCTTGTTTGGCATTGTATTGCGTCCCATCGTTGGGCTCCATGGTGGGTGGTGTCAGTGAGCACCGAAATATTTTTTCTTTATCATGAATCCTTCATTCAAAATAAAAATAAAATAAAAAACAACAGACCATAGGTCTTCAACTTCTTCAACATCTGTACCTCATTTTCTAATGTTACAATCTTTACCAGACACATCTTTAGAGCAAATGTCTCACTTTTTTATTTAGAAGGGACAAGAGGGACTTGCTGGCTCTCCTAAGTCAGTCAAAAGCTATGTTCTTGGGACATCTTGATGGAAACGTTCATTACAAAACAGAGTGAATTCCTTTTGCATTCGAAACCCATTGGAGATACATCCATTGAGGTTACTCACCGTGTTACCTTGAATTTGTCACGAGAAGTTATTGTTGAAAGCATTTTGAAGAACATCCCCGACTCAGAGATCCCTGAAGATTTCTCCACCCAAGATGTCTCTGCAGTGTGGCGTATCTCCACTCGTAAAGATGGTATTATGATACTGACCAATGTCTTTAATTTGACGTTCACATCACCACGCCCACCTACCACCATCAAGGCAGGCTATCTAAATTGCAAGGTACAACCAGATATGCTCCCGTTAGTACAGCGGTAAGCCTACGAATTTACAACGCTAAAATCAGAGGTTCGATTCCTCTCGGTGGGCTTAGCAGATAGCTTGATGTAGCTTTGCTAAAAGAAAATACACATACAACCAGATATTCCGAACCCTCTCAGATGTATCCAATTCAGTGGTTTGGTCACTTGAAAACACAATGTCAATGTTCCCTGACATGTGCTTGTTGTGGTGGGAAGGACCATCATGCTTACGAGTGCTTAACAGACCCTTGTTGTTTAATTGTAGTGGTTCTCAACCGTTTTACTTTCATTCTTATCCGAGGTGGGTTGTGGAAAAAAAGAGGTACAACGTTTGAAAACAGTTTACAACATTTATTACCCCGAGGCTTGAAAAAGTTACTATTCACTACCCTATCTCGGACATATGCTGCTGTACTCCATTCCACTGCTAAAATGGGAGTACAGAAAGATCTCTCTGAGTCTCTGAGAGAGTTGTTTTCAAACCACATAAAAATATTTTGCCCTCCGGGATGAAGAGAGTTAACGAGTCAACGTAAACATCTATCTTTATTCCCATCATTCCTTCCAGTGGCTTCCTGGATCCACTTCCTTTGACTCTAGCTTCTGGTGGTTCCACGGATCCATCTTCTTTTTTGGCTACGA
This sequence comes from Tachypleus tridentatus, assembly GCF_004210375.1. NCBI lineage: Eukaryota > Metazoa > Arthropoda > Merostomata > Xiphosura > Limulidae > Tachypleus > Tachypleus tridentatus. Next base: position 242,997,740 of record NC_134837.1, on the reverse strand, counting down.
GATGTAGAACGATTATTCCTTTACACCCTCAGTCACTGGAATCGTCATCTACCGACAGATACCTGCCCACTTGACCCAAGGCAGGATCCAAGGAGGTCAGTATACCTTCTACTAAAGAGAAACGACTTGGTTGGTAACAGAAGAGCTTTCCGCCCAATTCTCCTTCACAGAAGTAACAATGGCCACTTTAGTACAATGGAACTGTTGTGGTTTTCGTTTTAATTTGATGATATCAAAGCTCTGATTGATTCTTACCATCCTGTATGTCTTTCCATGCAGAAACATTTCTGAAACATGTTGATGTAGTCACCTTTCGGCAATTTTCTTTGTACAGAAATGACAGATTGTGTGGTGGATGAATGCATGGAAGGATGACATTGATGGTGGATCAGCATGTGTCTGCCCTGTCTTTGCCATTCGATACACACTTGGAGGCTGTAACCATTCGTATTTCCTTGGGTCATTCCATCACTGTTTCTTCTCTCTACTTATCTCCTGGAGAGATTTATGATTATGAACAGATATATGAACAGTTGCTGACTCCATTTTTACTCTGAGGAATTTAATGGGCATAATTCTCTCTGATATTGATGAGAGGAATCGTTCTGTAGAGCATATGCTTTCGGATCATAACTTTTCTCTTCAATACTGGTACGTATATCTATTTTCATACACCTAGTCTGTATTCTACTGCTTTCTATCTGCTCTCCTTCACTTTTCTCTAATTTCTCTTGGGGGTTGACAGATTACCCACAGGGCAATGAACATTTTCCTATCATTTTAAGAGAGACTGGCAGTGGTCAATGTCACTCGATCCATATGCTACGATGGAAGCTGGACCAGGCCAATTGACCCTCTTTCACTGCTTTCTCAAAACTTAATCTGTCATCATCTATAAGCCATCAATAGACAACTATGTGGAAGCAATAGCTGACTGTATTGTCCAAGCAGCTACTCAATCTATTCCTAAAAGTTCGACACGTTTTCTACAGTATCTTCGTCCATAGTGGAATCTATCCTGCTACATGGCATGGAAGACTCAAAAATGGGCTTGGGATACCTTTTGTAGGTATCCTACATTTTCAAACTGCATTGCTTTCCAGTGGGTCCGTGCACATGCTCGACAAGTAAGATGTCAAAGCCAGAAAAAATCTTGGAATAAGTTCACAACTAGTATCTCTTTTACTACCAATCCAAATTCATAGGGGAAAAAATTGTAAAGTTAGTGGGCATTTACTTCTTCCACCCTTTCTGTCCTACCAACCGATACCCAGAAAGATGCTGATGCCCTAGTTATCGCCAATACTCTCGGCAAAAGATATTGCCAGGCATCTAGCACTTCTGATTCATTTCCTATCTTTTTATCCATCAATACTCAGGCAGAACAAAACCTCTTTCCTTTTGGGCTGATCGTTTTACGACTATAATTACTCCTTTACACTAGTGGAACTCATGCTTGTTCTTCATCAGTTGGACTTGATGATATTCACTACGAGATGCTGAGTCATCTCGTTCCTGTCTTTCCTGCTATTCCTCTGTTTGTTTTTAACTGGATCTGGCAAGATAATACTTTTCCTGATGCTTGATGCAATGCTATTGTCCTCCTTTTTTTCTAAGCCTGGGAATAATTCCAATGTTCCTTCAAATTACTGTACAATTGCTTTGACGAGTTGTCTTTGTAATTTCTTAGAGAGGATGGTTAATGCTCATCTTATTTGGTTCCTTTAATCAAACAACCTTCTCTCTCTTACCCAGTGTCGGGGCTGACGACAGTGCTTTACCATGGACCAAGCTACTCGACTTGAAACGTCAATCAGGGAAGCCTTTCTCAAGTGACAACATCTTGTATTTTATGGCCTTGAGAAAGCTTATGATACTAAACATCCTCCGTGCCCTCTCTTCCACCTCTTGGGAAGTGAATCAATGTTCTTTGCCTTCATTTGATCAAAACTGGACTATGGGTCACTTCATAAACCTCCTCTACACATTTACCATTTGCAACTTGTCTTCACTGTATACCTCAAAACTTCGGTCCTTACCACAGTATTCCACCTGTGGTTGTGTTCTCCTTCTTCAGTAAGTCATGCTTTTTCAGAATAAATGGTCTGCCATTGTCCTTTTGGTCTTCGTATTCAGGTGAAGCATGTTCAGTTAGGTCTGTTCTTGGATGGCGTTACTGTTTCCACTAATCAACCCATTTAACCATGGCTAATTACCACCCCGAAATGTAACTTTTCTTTGAGTCTGAACCAGATGAATAATCCCAATTGGAAGTATCATCTTCTATTTGCCAGATATCTTCCGAACCATCCTTCCATTCCTATTTATACAGATGGTTCATTATCAGGTGATTCTGTGAGATCTGCCACAGTTAGTTGAAGTTCGGTGGTTAAACACAGGATCCCCTCTACAGCTTCTGTGTTCATTGCTAAACTGTATGCCATTTCTCTTGCCCTGAATTACATAGAAGCTATGCAGTACACAAACTATACTATTTATACCGATTTGCTTCGTTCTTTACTGGGTCTTGAAACGCTTCACGTTAGTTTTCACCTTGATTTTGTTGATACTCAAAACCAACTGGCCCGTTTCTTTTTATCATCTATTTCTATCTAGTTCATCTGGGTACAGGGCCACGACGGTATTCGTGGAATCGAGCTTGCTGACACCTCAGCTAAGCCTGTCTGCTCTGGCGCTTTCAACGCTGTGTCTCTTCCATACATGGACTAAGGTATTTAAGGCTCGACTTCGGGTCAGTTGACAGTCGGCCTGAAGTGAACAACGTGAAAACATGCTTTTCCAAATAAAACCCAAAATTGGACTTTGGCCGTCTTGTATCCGAAAGAATCGGAAGGAAAAAGGTTGTCCTAACTAGACTATGCATTGGTCACATTTTTTTAACTCGTCGTTTTCTTTTATCTGGGACTGATGCACTAATGTATGGTCTGTGTAACACTCGAGTCACAATAGTTCACATTTTACTGTCATACTGTCGTTATAACTCTCAACGACGGCACCATTTTAGACATGTTTTGTCCCAAGGTATATCCACCTCAGTTGTGTTTTTACATTTTTACGGGTTATTGATCTTTTTTTTAAATCTATTTAAGTGTTAATTCAAAAATTGGACTTTGTTTTGCTTTAACATGATTCCTTTTTACCTATTTTAATAATATTACTTTTATTGTTATTCTTTCACCGGTTGTTTGGCACAGATAGCCAAGTTGCTTTGCGCCAATAAACGATAAACAACCAACCAATAAAGACAGATAGCGAAAATACTTAATTAATTCATTTTAATTAGCAGCAAAACACCATTATCAACATACATGTGTGTTAAGAAAAATATAGAATTTTCAATTTTTAAACCTTATGGGGTATATGCAATAAATAGTACAATATATTTACATACCGTCCACAAAAATTTTATTCCCTTTGTTATCATATTATTGCAGTGCAAGCTACTTTTTTCTTCTTTCACAATTTTGTAATTTCATGTGGTGCTTTTCCAACACGGTTAGTTTAAGTGTATTGTTTTATATCGGTTCACAATATTTCAGTATTTTTATATAAAATATATATAACATTGAAAAAACAACAACAATCATTATCCAGACATTTGGTCTGAGCCTTTCTATTATTCGATAAACGTAGTTTAAATTCATTTCAGTTTTAAATATCGTGTTACGTGGGATTATGAGTCGAGTACCTTAACCAATTCGCCATGCCGAGGATCTGCGACTGTTCAATACAACTAGTCTGTGTATAGAAGTTTTTACTTTATGAAAAAGCGTACAAATAAATTTTAATAACGTAGCTATTTCTAATGATATTCAAAAATAATATTAACTGTAATTAACTTGTTAAAAACATCTGTGAAAGTAAGTTGATTATAAAAATTATGAATATATTCGTTTATGCGATGATTAGTTGGGAACTTGTATTTTGTACGAAGTATTGAATGCAGTCTTTAGAGTACTACTACGAAAAAACTTAACGTATGGTTATTGTTAGTACATTTAGCTAAAACCAAAGATAACTAAGAAACTATAGAAAGAGTTGAGAAGTTTTGGAGATTATGAAGACGACAAGTTAAAGTAATGTAACATTAACGTCATTTTAACCTGTGTTCTGACAATGATTCCATTGAGCTACTGAAATAATCTAGTGCCTAAGAAGCAAAATTTGTAAAACCTCAGCGATCTTAAAAGTCGTAACAATTTAGTTTCGTAGAATTTGTTAGGATATTGATCTAGTGTTTCTAGTGAAATATAAGATAAGAAATTGATTTTAGAAACATTTTTAAATGACTAATTTAGTTCCCTGACTGTCATTTACGATGATGCAAAAATAATTTTTGAGTATTTTAGTGAATACTTGACAGATGTTGTCGTCTTATAATGGATGGTGCAACAGTCGTGTGCAATCACATTTTTATAAGTCTTGTCTTAAGAATGTTCTCCGTTAATTCAGAATGCAGTGTTACCATTTCGCTTAAGTTGGGGCTCACGATCTGTAGCATTTATTGTGTTACTTTGTGCAAACTGTAGTGATTATCCGCTCCATGTGATCAATACCAAACGATAAGTGTTTAATTTATACCGAAAATATAAAGTTTGATGTGGTAAGGTAGGATGGACATGCAGACCACACAGCTGGCCCTTTCCAACAATCTATCCACATTTGGTAAAAAGTAACTTCCAGATACTCCAGTGTATGGAGGGATGTTATGAAGTCCTGCTAATTTTTTTATAGTCTGTGTGTGCGTTTTCTTATAGCAAAGCCACATCGGGCTATCTACTGAGTTCACCAAGGGGAATTGAACCCATGATTTTAGCGTTGTAAATCCGAAGACTTACCGTTGTCCCAGCGGGGAACCATAGAATAACACTCAAGAATTACAACAAGAAATGTCATGGTTACTATTATATCACTCTTATAAAACTGTTGTATTTTACTTTTACTACTGCATTGATTAAATCAGAGCAAAAAAAAAGCTTTATCACTCCATGCCACATTTTGACTTGCCTTTAACAAATCCTTAACAATTAAAGAGACATATAAAAAACTTTTTTGGTACAATATAAAATCCTGGATCGTAATAATAGCAAAACTACACTTAGATGTCTCTTTTTTTTTCGGAACTTGGGGTTAGTTATACTGGGGTAAAAAGTAATAAAAAGTATATGAACAAACTAACAAGTAATCTATATTAAATTAAAAATACAACATACGTTGAAAATAAATAATAATATAATCAAACTTAATATATGGTTCACAGGGGAATGCGAGATAGACGAAAATAATCTTTAAAACATCGCTTTACCGTTTTAGACTACAAATGCAGTTGTCTCTTTTTCTTTTCTTACTTAGAATTATTTACAGCTTAATTAGCTTCTAAATTGATTTCAATTTGATTTATGTGTTGAATCATAAATGTATTTTAACGAAATTATAAATACAAATTACGAGAAACAAAATATTTTTACAGTAATCCATTCTTCTTACATTTAGGATATCAGCGACTTTATAGGTTTTGGTCTTTGAACATCACGCGAATGATGTTTGTATTGAAAGCTATTTAACTCGTGAAGACGGTTTGATGTGCGACCATAACACTACCTGAAACATAGAAACAAATAAGATTACTCTTGAACTTTGTGAAATGTGAGATGTGCAAATGAAGGGACCTTGTAATTCAAATACTTATAATAGATTTGATTTTTTTTATAGTAAATGCTAATGTCAGAGACCATAAATTTAGCTTAGGTTTTCTATAGCTGGTACATTATTATAATTTACGTGATATTTACCGTTTTATCAACACGAAAAATTTTAAATAAATTACAGAGCACGAAAAACCACTTAAGACGTTTACGCAGCACGTTACGTATACCAACAGGTGTTGCTTTAAAAAAAAAAACTTTCATTTTTGATAGGAAAATCGCTAAAACTACCTCATTTTGCTACTTCAGCATTTTACTTGGATTATTTTAGGCAACAAAAACTTCGTAATTTCAGTTCAAATGTGGTAGTTACGAGATCGTGTGCCGAGAGTTGATAATGACAGCTCATAACATCACTCTTTAAAACAAAGCATGCTAAAGCTTCTATACAGCAGAAGAACGTCGCAGTGTGGGCTAAACGACCGGTCTGGGGGTCTGAAAGCTAACGATAAAAAGGTTATTGTCACTAAAACGACTCTATCTTTCTGCTCACATGCGCTTTTTCTTTGACACATTACTATTTGAGTAGACAGTTGTTGAGCTGAGTTGAGAGTTACAATAGTAATACTCATAAAAAGAAATCATCTATGTTTATACAACCCTATACTTCCAAACATACCATTCAAAAAGCACTTTCTTGCGTTTATTACAACACAAAACGAAACATGTTTACCACTCAATAAATTGAAGGGTTCCACAAAAGAACAGTATGTTTTAAATGTCGAATTAGTTACTTATTTTTTATTACCCCTTTCATCAGCGTCTTGTTCATGAGAATATTTTGTTTGATAATCTCTAAACACCTTTGTCGTTTTGTTTTGGTTCCAAGATAAACTTTCAGTATTTAAGATATAGAATTAGCAATGAACTTGAACTTGTTGTGTACTTGTACTGATGTACTTGTTGTGTTCTAAGTAATCATTAAAAGCCCATCCTTATTGTACTGATCTAAGTTTAGTGAGAAAAACAAACATTCCATAATGGAGTCTGATATATTTTAGATATATGAGCTTCTTGCGTTTTAGTTTTTTGTCTCTTTGTTGGTATTTCCAGAATGAACTATATGCTCTTTAGATACTTACCTGAAATATCGAACCCTGACCTTTACATTATTGCTAAGGAAAAAAAGTTACTACTGAGCTAGTCTCGTTTCGAAGACCTCCAAAGTATGAAAGGTGATTATACATTTCGCAGGTTAAGTTTGATTAAAGTGTTAAGTAATCGAGTTAGTTTTGCTTTAGCGTAAAACTGTATAACCAGTACTCTGAACCCAAATTCTTGCGTTATAAGTTCTAAAGTTTATTTAAGATCCACCAGAGGACGATTAAATAAGTGTTAAAAATGATAATAATTTCAGGAACAGTTTTTTACTGTAAGATTTCAATGAGTGTCACAGGCTTAATCCATGTGTCATTTGTTTCAATGGGAGAAAGACAAAATTTTTAAACACAAAGTTTTACAGTTTTCCTTATGTCGACACATTTAATGATTTATTACAAGAAGTCGTTAACCTAAAGGCGTGAATAGTCAAGTGGAACATTATGTTCAACCCTTTCCTATCATTAGTCCATAAGTAGAACAGGATTTTTAACAAACAATAAAAAGGCAATTGTTCTTCGAACAATTAAAGCTACAACCTAGTTTTAAGTCTCTGAATATTCCATAGAGTTGTTTGTTGGCTAAGTCACTGAGGTAGAAATATGTCTTCTACTTGTTTAACAATCATACCAGTCTCAGAAGTCAGTTTTTTAGTAACGTAAAAGTTAACTCAGAAGTGCAAATTACCATTGGCTTAACTAATTAACCCTTAAAATAAGCAATCCAGTCAGTCAAGTAATCAATATTTGAAGTTCAAAACTCGGAGCTGATAATTAATGCTCCAGTTGAGCCAAATATTTAGTTTAAAGAACAATAGAAGATTGGTGTATGCCTCATATTGTTTAATTAAAACTTGGTCAACTGTTTCTCTCAAGTGACTTTGTTCATGTATAATTATCACTCCTATTAATTTCAAATTTATGACAGTTTTGTTGGTTTTTTACTAGAATTTAGTTAAAGATAGGTGAAAGATATATTTTGAAAAAGAAAACCTCCTATATAATCATTTTGTTTTGATAATTTATTTATTTCTAAAGTATCTATATTTTTTAAAAGATGTTTTGTTTGTTTGTTTTTTGAATTTCTAAGAAAGCTACTCGAGGGTTATCTGTGCTAGCCGTCCCTAATTGGGCAGTGTAAGATTAGAGGGAAGGCAGCTAGTCATCACCACCCACCGCCAACTCTTGGGCTACTCTTTTACCAACGAATAGTGGGATTAACCATCACATTATAACTCCCCCACGCCTGAAAGGGCGAGAATGCTTGATGAGACGGGGATGCGAACCCGCGACCCTCAGATTACGAGTCGCACGCCTTAACACGCTTGGCCATGCCGGGCCTTTCTTAAAGAAATAAAATAAAAACATTATATATTTTAACCCTTTATTCTGTTGGTTTATAAATATTTGCATTAAATATATGTACACAATTTATTCGATTTTGTATTCGATTTATTCAAGCTATTCACTTGAATAGCTAGTGAAAAATGTTTTATTACCAGATCATTATTAGCTTCTGAATGTATATAAGTCTGAGTGGAAAGAATAATAGTCGGTTAGCAACTGTCAGTGTTAAAACGTTATTCTGAACAATTACATATATAATAAGTTTTCATTCAGCATACGGAGAAATAAGACAAATTGAGTTTGTGAAAGATCTAATCACGAAACTCAGTGTTACTACCAAATGCATGGTACAGATCAACTGTGTTGATTAATTGGTTGGTCATTAATCTTCTCGAGATATTTGTTTGCATTAGTAGCTCGTAAACATACGATGATAAATGGAACCTAAACACATTATGTATTCATTTTCAATGAGAATCGGAAACTTATGTATAATATGTATGTATGTATGCTAATTCTTTCCTGGTTTTCTTTGTCGAACAAAATCCGTTCCTTGCAGTATACTATCATTTAATCGAACTACCTATCATCTCAAGTTAATGTATTTAATTCTATCAGTTTTAAACGAGCTTATCAGAAGTTTTATAAAAAATTAGTTTATCATTTACTTAAATAGTAAGTACGATACAGACATGAAAATATGAAAATGAACAAAATATTTAGGTGGTAAGCTGATAAAAAAAAGCCAATTTTTATGCAGAGCGCAATAACACCAGGACACTGAACATAACGATAAATTGTGGTTATTCAAAACATTAATTGGTTTGTTTTGAATTTCGCACAAAGCTACTCGAGGGCTATCTGCGCTAGCCATTCCTAATTCAGCAGTGCAAGGCTAGAGGGAAGGCAGCTAGCTATTACAACCCACCGCCAACTCTTTGGCTATTCTTTTACCAATAAAGAGCAGGATTGACCGTACATTATAATGCCCGCACGGCTGAAAGGACGAGCATATTTGGTGTGATTCGAACCGGCGACCCTCAGATTACGAGTCGCACGCCTTAACACGCTTAGCCATGCCGGGCCACCTTACTTGGTGAAGACGTCACTGAAATCACTGAGTAATAAGCGTTAGTCTAGACCTATCAAGTAGTGAATAGATGGAATTGCGGTAAGTATTGTTATGGATCTTCCAATATGTAAATATTTGGGAATATTTTATATTGAACATTATCCTCGAAGTCCAATGCGACATATATATATGTATATACATACATTAATTTGTAATCATTTTGTTAATGGACTTTATTTAGGTTACTTTAAAGAGAAGATAATTAAAAAAATTAATTAATTAGGTTTTGTTCAGGACGCCCTTTGTCAACCATATTATTCAAATATAAAGTTGAAGGACTTTATTCTTAATCACATAACATCTTGCGAAAGTTGTGTCTGTTCATATTCAAATAAAACATCAAGGAAACCGTTTGCCAAGAAAAACAATAAACATAAATAAAAGTTTGTATAAACAGCATGAGTCTGAACGATAGCTAAAACATGTAAATACAACTTCACAAAAATTACATCTAGGGAGTATTTTGCATTTTTTTTTTATGTGAAGTAAGCTTGGAAGTCAAGAAGATAAGTTGCTATATATCGAATTTTTCAATCTTAGTTAAATCGCACACCATACATTACGTGACAAATATGTACTTACACTCCCGTACTTCAAACACCACATGGAAGAAATCTGATTTCTGGCAAAATATTCCAATATAAGTTTCACTATTAACACTACGAGTGCGAAACTTGAAGTAAATTGTTTTTTTTTTTCTTTCGAGAATATGGCCGTTTTCGATTAGAAAGAAACTACATTTAGTTGTAATAAGGAATATCTTTATATATGAAGCTGATGACGCTTGGTATCACGTAAACATTTTTACAAGTCTTACGTCACATCATGTAGCGTGCTGGAATCAAAACTCTACAGCTAGGCTGTTGTGAATTTCCAAAAGTAAATAAAGCAGCATATAACAAATAATGTTACGTGCATTATCTAAAACAATTGTCCAAGCAATTGAAACATGAGAGAGAGAGAGAAATCGCGCTGAGAGAAAAAAATCACGCTGCTTCTAAGCAGAAATTGTCCATCACCACAGCGTTGTATATATGTCACACTATGTTTTTTAGAAGACAGGACAAAGACTAATGTGTTTACTTTGTAGAGATCCCCCTGAAGTGTGAAACGTACCCAACACAGCGGAACGCGACTTCACTTAAACATGCACTCCACGACTGACACACGTGTTCAATAACGCTAAACTATAAAAACAAAAGACAACAGTGCACTGAACGGAATTTTAGTTCACATTCAAGACGGACTGTAAAGTTTGTACGTCATTCGAGATTGAGATATGGCATTCTTCCCACAGATTCATATTTTACAGTTTAGGATTTACACGTAATTATTTCAATTGTGTAAGTATTTTCTGTCCTACACATAATTATTGATCAAACGTTCAACAACGAAAAATTTGTGGATAGAACTTAGATTAATTGCATTTTCTCAATGATCAAAAATATGGATTTTTACTGGTCTTCTGCTCACACTAAGATATGCATTTCTAACAAGGAACACACAATTCAAGATTTGAATATTAACTCTTCCTACATATAAATTACCGCTACTTATGTAATATTTAAAATTACAATAAATAATTAAAACCAACGTTTGCTATTTACATAATATAATATTCCTAAAGATGATGTAGATCATGTCAAAACATGCACGTGTAGTGTCATTTTAAACTCGAAACTGTATGGCTTAATAAAGTTTTAGATTGTGTAAATATGAAACGTTGATTTTCGAATTTTGAATTTCGCGCAAAGCCACTCGAGGGCTATCTGCGCTAGACATCCCTAATTTAGCAGTGTAAGACTAGAGGGAAGGCAGCTAGTCATCACCACCCACCGCCAACTCTTGGGCTACTCTTTTACCAACAAATAGTGGGATTGACCATAACATTATAACGACCCACGGCTGAAAGGATGAGCATGTTTTGTGCGATCGAGATTAGAATTCGCGACCCTCGGATTACGAGTCGAAGCCTTAACACGCTTGGCCATGCCGGGCCGACGTTGGTTTTCATTATTTATTCTAATCAGCTCTCCATTTATCGCCTTACACAATAAATCTCGACAACCAGCAATGAAGTGCACTAAAATTGATGATTAGCAAATCACACATTAACGTAGGACAGGTGGTTAGGGCGCTTAAACTGGATCCAAGAACTGCGGGTTCGAATCCCCGTCACATCAAACGTTACTCGTCGTTTCAGCCGAATAGGTGTTATAATGTAACTATCAATCCCACTTCCTCGTTAAAAGAGTAATCAAAGAGTTGGCTTACAATTAAAATTAGGGAAAGCTAGCGTAGATAGCACTTGTATAACTTTGCGCAAAATTCAAAACAAACTCATTAACGTACTACTCACAAATAGTGACGTACTGTTCACTGACACTAGTCCAGTGACATACTTCTAGTACGTAGTTTTCACACTGCTCACCAGAAGCAAACTGATACTGGTTGGGCAATGAAGGTAATTTAGCCCCTTGAAATTTGTTTTATATTCAAACTTGAGAAAAAAAATGTTTGTTTGTTTTTTAATTTCGCGCAAAGCTTCAGGAGTGCTATCTGCGCTAGCCGTCCCTAAGTTAGAAGTGTAGAACTAGAAAGAAGACAGCTAATCATCACCACACACAGCCGCATCTTGGACTATCCTTTTATCAACAAATAGTAAGACTGACTGTCACATTATAACGCCCCCACGGGTGAAATGGCTAGCATGTTTGATGTGACGGGGATTCGAACCCGCGACCCTGAAATTAAGAATCTAGCGCCCTTACTATCTGGTTAGGCCAGGCCAAACAGAAATGTCTATTTCTTCCAATTTTAATCTGCTCTGTCCGCCTCTGCTACTCTTTATTTGTTAAGTGAGAATCTTGTCAGCAATATTCATGTGTGGCATATTGTTATTCTATTATATTATATTATATTGTTATTCTATACTTATATAATAACACATTATTTACTGACTCTAGTCTAATGACATATTTTTTGTGAATTCTCGGTCAGTAACATGCAATTCACGAATGCTCGTCTAAAAACGTTTTAGTTATGGATATTTCTCCTACAGCATACTAATTACCGAATACTTATCCAATGACACCTTACTCGCGAAAATTAATTTATCTTAATTAATGCAAAAGCTACTGTAGTGTAAACATGCATTTACGAAATGGATCTTACACATGACATTATAAAGGCTTTTCTTGCTTATTTTGCTCTTGGGCTTAAATTTATACTATGTAAATTTATTGTTTAAGGTGCTATTTCGGAATCGTTGACAGAAGAAAATATCCTCACTATTTATTAGGAGAGGGTGAAATGTTGACGTGATTTAATGCTCACTTTATATGATTACTCCTCGCTAAGTGAACTAACTACATTACGTGCGGTGATTTTAAACCAAATTCAATATATATATTTTTTCTGTTATCAAACAATATGTTAATAGCAGAAGTTGTCAACAATCTCAGGTGAATGTAGGTTAAACTATTTTGAAATAATAAGGTATTCACCTGAGGCAGGTATTTTAAGTTGATTTATTTTGTACAACAGTCTTAATCTTTCAAAATAATGTTTTAAGAACTTATACAGAGCCTACAAAGGTCACGTGTGGATAAAACGAGAAGAAATGAGGTGGTAAACGTTTTTATTACACACCATGCGTAGTGAAGCATCGTGAGGACAATGAGAATTTCATGGTTCGGTAATTGCTGAGACTCCACCAAAGTACTTGCGCTATGAATCCCTGTGCACAGCGCGTTTACGCTTTCACCCCGACCATCCGTTCGATTCAGTTATTCGTGGTTAAATAGCTTCAGTAAATTGAAGAGAAGAAACTGGTTGAGCTTAGAGAACAATGTGTTGTTGTCCTTTTGTTATCGAGTTTCGATAATTTTACTTTTAATGATGACAATGTGATGGGCGTAACAAACTTTTTACAATCAATTGTTCTTTAACTATATCTGGTAAGGAAGAATCGGGGCAGAAAATTATTCTTGAGTAAACTTACAGGTTTACGCTATACATAAATATGTGAGATGTAAGTTTTTAAAAGATGAACAGAAGAGTTAAAATGATCGAAGTAAAATTAAAAAGAGAGACAAATAAAAGGTGGAAGGTTGAAGGGACAGACAGATGGATTAGCCATCACATCTCATAGTGTTTTTGTGTGTGTGCTCAAAGTCAGAGCAAATTTATCGTCGAAAATGTTTTAACTTAGGATTTGTATTAAAATGCACGTAGAGAACACACTCAGGATGGTGATCATTCAGTACTTCCATAGTTCGAAAATAATTAAAATAAATTTGCAAACACAACTTTGTTACTTGGAAAGAACACAGTCCGATCGTTATAAACTGACGTCTCTGATGAGGTGTGGCGTTCTCCTTAAATCAGTGCTTTCATTAAAACAAGTCATTATTTCCGGAAAATGTCATATTAATCAAGATATTTTCTCTTACTTATTGAGGTTTCTCAAAACATTCAAAGATTATAATGAGCTAGAATACTATTTCAATCCGATATCATTTCTACTTAAAGAAATTGCTTTATAGATGAGAAGTAACATTAATCTATCTGTTTTGAATTTCGCGCAAAGCTACACCAGGTCTATCTGCTTTATCTGTTCCTATTTAGCAGTGTAAGAGTAGAGGGAAGGTAGCTAGGCATCACCACCCACCACCAGCTCTTGGGCTGCTCTTTTACCAACAAATAGTGGGATTGATTGATACTTCATGACATCCTAAGCTGAAAGGGCGGGTATGTGTGGTGGGACGGAAAATCGAACCTGCAACCATAAGATTACGAGTCGAGCGCCCTAACCATTTGGTCATGCCGAGCCTAACTTCAAACTACATTAGACAACTCAAGTATAGATGATCTCACAGAAGTTTCATAAAAGTCCATTAGTTGTGTTTATCCTTTCTTATTTTACTTTTCCAAATTGTCTGGGTCTATTACTTGTGCTTAATATTGAAGTCTTCTTAATATTTATATGTTAAAATGTGTGATATGAAATGAAGTGAAAGTTGCACCACGTAATTAAATTTCCTAAACTAAAGTGTATTTTGCACATAATATATTTTTTCCTTCAACACTTAAAATGTCCACTCCTCTCTTACGAGTTACGATAATGGCTCAGTCATGTTAGCAAAATACGTCATCGAAAGTCATGCACAACAGTGAAAACATAACTACCGTTGACTCTTAATAACGCAGAAGTTATTGGAATTTTAAATTACATAGTGTGACTTTTAATTCCAGAACGCTTTATGTACAAGTTAGTGCTATGGCAGAAATGTCTACTCGTCTATTCTCGTACTTCTCGAGTCAGATGTATAAAGGTTATTAATTTTATATATATTTTTTCGCAATTACAACGCACACTTTTTTTTTTTTACTCACCTAAACTTTCAAGCTGGCTTTGTATTTAATTAAATAAACGTGTGTCAGATAAGACTTGAGACATGAATGTGATAAATATACAGAAAAACAAGTAATTGTCGGGTCTTAAGTAAGTGTATACCAAAGTAATAGGGAAACATAAGTGATATCAAAAACAAACATACTATGCAAATACGGAGACCAAGTTAAAAAATAAGCATAAGTAAAAATGTGTGAAAGAGCTTGTATTGTGACGTCACAATGGGATGACAAATAAGATTTCATATTATGTAAATTGCCCTACTGTTCAATGAAAAACGTTACACGACATTTAAAAGAACACAAGCCCTAGAGTGCATAAAACTGTGATATGACATGTTAAGTTTTATGCATATTTTTGGTTTTGCGTTAATATTTCGAGCTTGATCATAACTTTACGTTGTTTTTGTTAAATATTGTTTTAACTTGATAGGCTTGAAGTACCTTTATGTTTTAGACAAATGGGGGAATTTTAGATCAAATTTATAAACGTGTAAGGAACTAATAGCTGAAGAGAACAGTATAGCACTCTTCAGTAATTTCATTTTCAACCTCTGACATTTCTATATCGTCGGATTTGATTTTCTTTATGTTACACGTGTTAATACGTTGGCGAACTAAATCTTTATATTTACAGCTTTTATACATAAAAAAGAACGGTTTTTGTACAGTCAAAGGAAAGTTTTATTTTTTCAACTCACACTTTAGAATATTTACGGTTATACTGACAATTCTAAGCTTGTGCGGATTTAACAAGACATGATCACGCAATTGCACGATGTATGAGTGTTTTTCAAAACGCTCGTGACCGAAACTATTGGTTCTTTACGTTGTTTCACATTTCTGAAGTAGATTTTTACCAGCTCCTGAAAACTTGAACACACGCTAAGTTTCAGTACAAACGATATTTCCCAGATGTTAGTCCTTGATCAAAGGAATCTGAAGAAATAATAAAAAACATTGATTTTTTTAAATCTAAGACATAACTTTTGGTAACGTTAAAGTTTTCAGGTACTTTTTATATGCTGTTTACAAAGCTTTATTTGTTTCTTTGTTTTGTTGTTGAACTCAAAACTCACATTGTGACGTTATAAGCCCTCAGTCTTATTTATGACTCAGTCACTGCAGGCTTGACAAGTTTATTTACTTTGTGGAAAGTATTCCCATAAACTGAAAAACGATGAGATGATAAAACAAAACTAGAATTGAAATTATAAAAATATCCAACTCATATGCATGTGTGTGCTTAAATTTTTTAAATTTCAAACATACAACCACAAAAACATAAACGTTTTCACCTATAACTATGCGTTTTCAGTGAGTATGCGAAGTCGTATTTGTATTCCTTCACTTCCTGACGAAAATAGTATATTACTGTAGATTTTAGGACATAACATAGAGGTCAGTGTCAACAAAGATCTAAGATAATATTATATGTATCATTGGTTTATACCATATCTACTCTCATTATATGCATTCGACTTATAACATATGTATGTATATACATATTCAAGTTTTCGATGCTTATGAATGTGCCGCAAAAATTATATATAACAAGGGGCTTCTATTTTTTTAAGATTACTTAATTGTATGTATCAGTGTTTCGTTTAGCAAAGCCACATTGGGCTATCTGCTGTGTCTACAGAGGGGAATCGAATTCCTGATTTTAGCGTTATACATCCGTAGACTTACTGCTGTACTAGCGGGGGACTTAACTGTATGTACCACAGGAATCAAGGTGCGAATTTCACGAGAATTTTTAGTTTATTTTTACAGAATTATATTTAAAATTCAATTAAACAATGTAATAATCAATGTATGCAAATATGCTTGACATTAAAAAGTAGTTTATAATTTAAGTTTTAATTTCTTACTTTTGAAAGAAATGTTTAAGTAAATTATCAACCTTTATATGTCTGATATTAGATTGAAGAAAACTCGCGAATGTATCGAAACTAGTTTCTCTAATACCAAACTTCTGACCGTCTCTTCTGCTTACTGTGGTTTTTCACTAAATAACCAACTTTCACTTCTTTGTATAATGTGTGTGTTTTCTTATAGCAAAGCCACATCGAGCTATCTGCTGAGCCCACCGAGGGGAATCGAACCCCTGATTTTAGCGTTGCAAATCCATAGACTTACCGCCGTACTAGCGGAGGGCGTTTCTGTATAAGGTAACACGTCTTTGCTCTGAGTTGCTCATTTCAGATTTTTTTACCATTGTATGACCTGAGTTTGGTACAACTTACATTCTTATATTACACATATCGCTAAGTCATTATGTAAAGTATAAACAAGAAAGCCAAATTCATAATTTTTCTATAAAATCCCATCTTTTAAAAATATTTTTAATAATTATTCCCGTAATTTGTTATTAGATTATTTACAACTTATGGAAGAGAAAATATAGAAGCTACAGTTCTTTCATTCGTCTAACTGTGAAATATTTGACCTCGGTTTCATTGATTTTCTTTATAGTGCTCCTCTCGACTTGATAACTGATTCTTTAAACAAATTTATAGCTTGGATAGAAAGTTAGTTAAATTATTGTAGTTTCAAGATTTTCTATTTATCGTGCGTGATAATATTTTCTATTCTAACTTGCATATTTGAAAGTTTTATAAAAACAGTAACTTACATTACAAATAATTAAAAGTAGATAAGGAGCATTTCTGTCTTCCGTGAGTAAAAAGATAAGTTTACTTTGTTTTATGGCAAAGTTACTTTGGGTTAACTGTTGTATCCACTACAAGGAATCGAACACCGGATTTTAACTTTCTGCTTACTCACTCATATTTCTATGCATATGTATTATATTTATTATTATAAAAGTAATCTCAAACGTAAAAATTAGAAAGTTATTAGGTTAGGTAAGAAACTTAAATGAAACAGGAATAGATAGAAAACATGTTTGGTGGCATATTCAATTTCCCGGCACATGCACACGATGTGTGATTGTCATTGGATAGTTTGTTTTAACAAAGCTATTACGTTGTTAATAGACTTCCAGTGTACTCTGAGAAGGTTTAAATGCAGCTGTAAAACAGTAAAACTAAATGATCCTACATTTGAAAAGCATTAGCATCAGCTGTAACAATAAAAAGTATAAATTTAAAGCAATAAAGGTCGGGACTGCTGCTCGCTGCTCAACGCAAGAATTAAAAGGCAAACAAACGCAACCATAGCTTAACGTGAACGACCTGATATATAATTGCAGAAACTAAGCAACTTAATCTAAGTTGGTTACTGGATTCTCAAAATAACTCTTAACTACAGATAGTTATTAAGAACAATTCCTGTAAAAGGTTTCACTACGTAAGCCAGAATTTTCTCATACTTTTCTTGTGAAGTTCAGTATATGATTTTAATACAATGAAACTATTTAACAGTAATCGGTCTTAACACTCTATTACATTTTGCCGTTTTCTTAGAAGATAATTTCTTTAATGCTTGGCTTAGTTTTATATTGATATTATTGTTTCTTGTTACACCTAAAATATTACAGATTTCAGTCAACATTTCATTGTTTTCTTTTGTAACGTACACAGCAATATACTGTTATTATATTTAAGGTTTCCATTTTACTACATTTTGTACACTTACATTTGACTGAATACAGTTACCTTCAAAGTTCGTACTTTAACTGAATTCTCACCAATTTATGTTGAATGAAGTGAAATATTTTTTGAAAGAAATGTTTAGATTGAATCGTCATCCAATATCCGACAGGACAAATATATACAGATGTAGATATACATCTAAAGAAAGAGGGAAAAACGATAAAAATCAGATATCAAGAAAGTTATTCCTTAAATACGTCTATATGATACCGATTTTTCAAACCGCTTTTCAATTAAACCGAATTAACTGCTTACTTTAGCAAGTTAAAAACTGTATTATTTTTTATTTAATTGGCTCGCGAGTATCATTATTGAATGCAAACACAATTACAAAGTCTTGCTTTTCTTTATCAATTACACTTGAATTGTTGAATTTTTACATATTTTCTTAGAGAGACAAAATATATAAAAGAGAGGATGGAAAAAAATATAAAAATATTTGTGTACAACTCCAGGGGTCATGCTTACTTAGTGAATGTGTGTGTGCTTTATCTTATAGCAAAGCCATATCGGGCTATCTGCTGAGCCCAACAAGGGGAATTGAACCCCTAATTTTAGCGTTGTAAGTCCGTCGATTTACCGCTGTGCTAGCGGGGGACTTGGTGATTAGAGTTAAATGTTAACACCCGAATCATTTAGGAAGATGAAGAGGAATAGTTTCTTTGAACGCCCTTGATTTTTAACCAAAACCCTTATCATTAATATAAATAACACTGAAACGCATACGTAACATAAATTGGGCTGTCCATACACTGACCAGTAATTGAATATCTAAGTTTCCAACCTCGCCTTTAGTGTAGTTAATGATCTCTAATTGCCTTCTATTCGGTACATTTTTTAGTCTCAACCAAGAATGTAAGAAATAAAACATTCATAACCAAAGAAACAAGAATATAATTAATTTAATAACGGATTTTCTCTCTCCTTGTTAAAAAAAATGGTTGCCGTGTGACCAGTAACATAGTACGTAACTTCATTGTTCATGCATAATATGTAACGTATATCTTCATTACAAATGTGTAACTAATATTATCTCAAGACATACTATTTATACATGTGCTAAATTTGACCCGGCATGGCGAGATGGTTAAGACGCTTGACTCGTTATCTGAGGGTCGAGAGTTCGAATCCCCGTCACACCAAACATGCTCGCCCTTTCAGCTGTAGGGGAGTCATTATGTAACGGTTAATCCCACTATTCGTTGTAAAAGAGTAGTCCAAGAGTTGGCGGTGGGTGGTGAGGACTAGCTGCTTTCCTTCTAGTCTTACACTGCTAAATTAGGGACGAATAGCGCAGATAACCCTAGTGTAGCTTTGCGCGAAATCCAAAACAAACCAAACCAATCTGTTAAATTTCAATTCAAAAGTGTCTCACGATCTTTTATAACTGTTAAATCACTGTTTTAAGCAGGCAATAGTATATATATTGCTGCTGTAGCTTCGACTTAAACATATTTAAAGAATTGCATCCCTTCTGTTCTGCTTTTGAAGTCAACATTGCTACCAGACACAGTAGAATGTAAACCCTTATCAAGTGACCTGCAAGACACCGTTATTACTGAACAGGCACCCGTTGCATTTTTACAAAAGATATATCTCATTTGTTTGTTTGTTTTCTGAATTTCTTGCAAAACTACACGATTACCATAATCTCCTGACCATGCTGGACTTATGTGTCTCAAATTCTTCATTTTTGAAATTAAAAGACTACGTTAACTTTAGAAATGGATTTAGAAGTTAAAGCGTCTAATAAAAAAAATCACAGTACGGTAATGGATACCTTAGTAATTTAACCGATATTATTAAAAGCTCTACGTATCTTCAGTATATGTGTGTTTTCTTAGAGTAAAGCCACATAGGGTTATCTGCTGAGCCCACTGCGGGGAATCGAACCCCTGATTGTAGCGTTGTAAATCCGGAGACATACCGCTGTACTAGCGGGGGGCCTTCAGTATATAGATCTTCGTCACATACCGATGACATGCACAACATGAATGATCATAAGTGATAAGTTTAGAGCGCAAATGAGAATATACAACTTTAAAAATCGTAATTGTATTAAAAAGATGTGAAGCCTTTGTACCAAGACGTGTATCTTATTTGTATCAGAGTAGCAACAAGTCCTTTAATATGGTTTGTTTTTAATTTCGCGCAAAGCTACATGAGGGTTATCTGCGCTGGCCGTCCCTAATTTTGCAGTGTAAGATTAGAGGAAAGGCAGCTAGTCATCACCACCCACTGCCAACTCTTGAGCTACTCTTTTACCAACGAATAGTGGGATTGACCAGAACATTATAACGCCCCCACGACTGAAAGAGCGAGCATGTTTGGTGTAACGGGTATTCGAAACCGCGACCCTCAGATAGCGAGTCGAGTGCCTTAACCACCTGGCTGTGCCGAGCCGCCTTTAATATGTAGTTGCCAAAATTTAATAAACCACGATGCACTTGCTGACTCATCTTAAACGTTTTGCACGTCTATTTCCTTTTTGTTTCGGAAACATCTTGAACACAACGTCTGTCTGTTTTGTTCGAACAATATTATAGTCAGTAGATAAAAGTGTTCCATAACGTATACATGTTCTACATCAATTAAGCAATATTAAAACACTGTGTTTAAATAAAAGACCCAAATTAGAAGAAATATTTCTTACAGATTCTTTAAAAAAGCTAATGATATTTAATGTGCCTGGATTTAATGTGTTAATCGAGGCTTAGGTCAATTGCAACTTTGAAAGGGTCGATGCTTTATTTACTGTATTAGGCTTATACGTGAGAGATGAAAACGCTTCTCACGAGAAGAAACTGCTTGTTAAGTAACCGATATTGTGGTGGAACTCACTCAACGTGATTATTGCTTCACATCTGTAATCCTAAAAACAGGATAACGAATTCTTGCGTGTTTGTTTGTTGAATTTCACGCAAAGCTTTAGGAGAGTTATCTGCGCTAGCCGTCCCTCATTTTAAACAACACAGCTAGCCAACACTACCCACCGCAAACTCTGGAGCTGCTTTAATAAGATCTAGCAGTGAAATGTGATCGTCATTATTACAATGCTCTCCAGTAGTAACGAAAAGCGAACAATAGAAACTTAGATTCACTAGCTCGCGCTTAGTCACGGAATTCTCGAAACAAGCGTTTGTTCAAATAGTTTATCCTACCTTTAATATCTGATAAGCTGTCTGACCGATATATTTCTACTGAGTATATTTTGTTGGTACTGTGTGGCTTGTATGTGTGTGTGTAGTGTAAGCCCAAATTCAAATGGTGTACTTCCATTTATGTGATTACTTGAGCTGCTGAAAGTGCTAACTTGTTGATGAAGTAGCGAGAATTGTAATACATGAACACATACTTAGGCTTGGTACTCAGTACAGGAGATATACCACTGTGCCTAAGCCACTCGGGACATGACAGCCCTAAAATGAACTGTAAAGAGTTTTTATATTCTCCTTGATAAACACCTATGGTATTTGCGTGACATGAGATTAATATGCTTTTGAAGACCATATATAGATCTTCTTTTGAGTAACAAGAACATCAGCCACGTGTTTTGCACCTGGACATCAATTTCCTCCTCTTTACTACCCAACTTTATCAAGAGGTGATTAAAAGTATAAGCTAGGTGTGTATATATATATGTATTTATCTAGCACCAACTGTCATTATTCTCGTCAATAAAACATTTATTTTAGAAAAATTCCACTTGTTGTACTTTTCTATTATTATCGTGACATGCATGGATCAGTCCAGTAATTAAAAATTTTATGAAATTTTCATTTCCATCTATTCATGTTCTGCATTCTTTATAGGCATAAAGATATATTCGTAAGAAAATTACAGTGAATCTTGAATAGATTATCTGTTTTATCAAATCAACAAAAGTTTGTGATTGTATAAGACTTCATTATTCTGGAAGTTTATCTACTAGTGACATCATCTTGAATTTTGTCATTCTTACTGAACCACAGAAGAGGGTTATGATAATCTTTCAGTACTTCAAGTATGTCATTGTTCCTTGACTACGTCACTCTAATCATCTGTACAAACAACTCATAAACTTGTGTGTTTAATCAAATCGCTTAGAATCTGAAATACTTCTTTATCATGTGTTTTCTATGTCGTATTATGTTATCTATAACAACAGGTCAAATTATGCTATCACTTAAGAAAACAGGAAAAACGAAACAGACATATATAGAAGCGCAATATTTTTAAATAATTTAAAATTATAAAATATTTGTTGAATAAGGGATACGTGACTCATAACTAATTACTATAACTAAATCTCTTTCTCTCTTAGTCTAGGTAATAAACCCGAAATACTATAAAGTGATAAGAAACATTATAAATTGTAAAACAACTTGAAATACTACGCTATGTTTCATACCATATTCGTACGAATTCTAAATTCAACAAAATACTAAGGAATAAAACACATTAAAAATAACAACAACAAGAGAGCTGTACATACTTAGTAGAGGAAAAGTTACTATAGTATTGGTACTTAGGAATATATTATGAAGAAAACTGAAACCAATTTAATTATTGTTTATTTCAGAATAAGAGGTAGGAAATTAGCCACGTTCCAAACGTAAGAGATTTGCAATAAATACTTTGCATATGAATTATCGAACAGATTCTATTGGATAAAGAAGGTCTAAGCTATTGTAAACTACCATTCACTTTTGACATGTGATTGTGGCTATTCACGAATAAGAATGTTTAACAGTTTAAAATAATACCATTAATTTGATATCGTAACCTCGTGCTGACAAGGTCTTTAGTTTAGTGTATTAATTAAATTCAGTTATAACATTACAGATGTTTATGTTTTCTTCAAAACGTCAGTTGTATGATTAAGATGCTATAATTACATACATATCTACGAGTGTAATGAGTTTAATCTATTTCGCTTTTATTAAGGTGTACAATAAAGGTGTTGTTTTTTAAGTGGCATGCATTATCAGTTTTACATATTGTATAAAATAGCTTAAAGCTATTCACATTTAAAACACAAGTGTTCTGGGCATTTAAAACAGGCAAAAAGAATGAAACCAAAATGTTCCTTATCGTTTAAAAAACATTTAATTTGGGTTCTACAGATATATCGGTATGGCAAAGTAGTTAGCTTGCAAGACTGCGTCTCAAAAGGTCCAAAGCTGGAGTCAATATCTATTTACACACTGTTAAACACGAACTACAATTTCAGCTATGTGGAGCTGTTAAAATGTCACAATCAATCTTGTCATTAGATTAGAAGTGATTGGGTAGAGGATGCTGCTGATTTGTTACGCTAAGCCCGAACTTCGGGGTTTCTGACAAGGCTGTTTAGTGGACGTGCATTTAAGGTTCAAACTGCAGTATAATAAATTATTTTGTTAATGTAATTCTAATGTGTAATTTGATTTATGTTAATACAAAGTTTTATATAAGTAGGCTCTATATAGTACCTAACAATCCACCCCTGTTTATCTATTAAAATGTATATCTTTTTAATAACATTATATTTCCAGATTTTCTACATCTTATGTTTATTAAAAGATGTTTTCAAATCCTTTAAGGATGCTATTTTTTATTCTAGTCCTTTATCTGAATAAGACTAAAAGCTTATGTAAATACATCATATGTGGATAAAGTATGATTTTTACTTAATTGTAATACTTACTTTAAAATTACATTCGAAACGTAAAAAAAAAACATATATATATATATATATATACGTTTTTCCCCTATTAAACACTTAAACAAAACTTTTGATTTTTGTACAATATCAATAAGGAAGAACCAGATTTAGTTTCACTAACTAAGAAAAATAACAAGTTTTGTATTTCGTTTTTTAAAGTATTCTAAAGAAACTAAATTGTTTTTTGGTGTTTTTCTAATCCAGACACTTTTACTGGTGTCCTTCGTTGATATAATGTTATTCTACTAGTGTCCTTCGTCGATATAATGTTCTTTAACTGGTGTTCTTCATCGATATAATGCTCTTTTGCTGGTGTCCTTCGTCGATGTAATGTTCTTTAACTGGTGTCCTTCGTCGATATAATGCTCTTTTGCTGGTGTCCTTCGTCGACATAATATTATTTTTCTCATTATGGTAAAAAACTTACACTACAGCATTCAGCGTTTTTTGCTATGATTTCTAAATTGACAGTTAGTTACAAATATTCCATTATATAGTTTTCGAATTAGTTCACATAAAAGTTGAATATCTCTATATTTAACATGTAAAACTTAAATAGCCATTTATTTTGTTATAATTCATTGTAACGATATGTCTAAGTTGTCTTTTATCTAATTTTTACCTTATCTTACTTCGTATTGAGAGTTTTTATAAGATATTCAGATTTCCATTATGTATTTAAAAGTGTTTTTGGTAAATTTATGAAATGTTAATAATCACGGGTTGAAAGATTTGATTTTGACTGATCCAAACGTAGTTATTTCCAGCTCCGTTGTTAATTATTTTGTTATATCTGTTAAACTCAGTAACGTTTTAAATTTTAAATTATATTACTTCAGTTATATCAAAATCTTAATGAAAGTGAAAACACTTTTAAAACTACCGAAGATATTTTGAAAAACTTGACAAATTATAGTCTCCTTTTTAAACTTTTAAGACGACAGAGATTGGCACTTCTGATCCAAGTTCTATTTTAAACATTCAGGGTGGTTAGAAAGTAAGTTCGTGTGTCATATAGAATATCAACTTACAGTAGAAGCGATGAATGACAACATAAATAATTATGTGGATCAATCCATAATCACTGGTAACGTGAATATCGATATGATGGATGGACTAAAATTTAAATAAAACCGAACTAGTTTCATTACCCACTTTATATGTTTTGAATTTGTTTCCTTTATTAAGATACATAATTCTGTTTTCTCCTGTACATAATTAGAAAATGTTAAAAGAAAAAAACTGTTATTGAAATTAACTAAGTATTTTTATATTTTCATATATTTTTAATTTTTAATTAACCTAAAATGAATAGTTTGATATCCGTCAGCTGACTGTTTAATATTTTTACAGAATGTTTGTTGACATATAAACTAAGATCATGTTGAAATATGTTATAGTAAGTTCTTTAGCCCAGAAATACAAAACAAACTGAGACATATTTTAAAAAAAAACTAGGTTCCTAGAGTGTTTTATTAATTGGAGGGTAATTTCACTAAATATTTTAAAATGGATTTTGCTTTTTTTATGTTTTAACTAACATATAACTTATCAACTGTGATTCAGATTGAGTTGTTGGTTTTAAGTGTTGCAGCATCTGTTGTTTTAGGTTGCTTGTTTCCTGAATTTTTACTTTTAATCAGCTTATTTTACAAGATATTGTCTTAACTAATTTATAAGTGCTTTTCAGTTGTGATCTGTATAAACAGCTTCATTTTTATTAATATTATACCCATAATTTGTCATAAATTGTTTCGTCAATTTAGAAGTATTTTTGAAAAATATATTACATAGTTTAATAAAATGATATTACGACAAGGGTGGGATCTAGGAGCTCGAGTGCTTGATAAAAAAATAGAAGAAAGAATAATTTACAGGACGAAGAGCAAATAAGATCTTGCAACTTTCGAGACTGGACAATAAATGAAAATTGCATGCAAAGTGGAACACTCAATCCTCTTGTCTGTCCGTGTAATTTGAAGGAAAATTTACGTTTCTCACGTTAAATAATCTTAAATAATGTAAACTAATACAATATATTTTATAGTGGTGCTATATTGCTGTGTTTGCTATAATTTTGTACACTGTATTTTGGGAAGTAAAACGCGTGTAATGCTATAATATACTCTGTGCTTACGCTGTATTCCGATGAATATCAGATTAGAAAAAATGAACAAGTAACTTTTCTGAAACCAAGTTATATTTTCTCTTCGAAATATTTTTCCCACAATAGCAAAATATTAACAATTAAATGTTAAATAAATCCTACAAAGAATTTTTCATTATATTTTGAGGACTGATGACAAATGAAGGTATTTTCAAATATTCTAAAGATAAAAAAAGTTTAACTGAAAGTTGGTAAATTCTACAGGAACTTTAATGTCCTTGTTTAAAACAGTTTAGTTGTGTGGATTAGTTAAATAAAGTTTCATAAGCCATTAAGCTTCTTTGATTAAAGTAATTTAACGACAATGAGTTCAACTAAAACAAAACTTATTAAAGTATCACAGAACCTTAAATGTATTTGGTTAAATTTAAGCAAATACGGGCATACGTATTGCAGATATATTAAAATATTGTAACATTTTACTGCTACTAAGGCTAAAATCATATTTATAGCTTTTTTGATTGTGTTGGATTAGCTTTTCTTTTGGTATTGTTGTAAGATAAGTATGTCAAAGAAATTAAAACAGCGATGCAATTCAATACCGACCTTAGAAAGCCGTCCATTACAATAAACTTTTAGTATGCATGTTGTTATTGTGGATATCATGTCTATGTCTGTATTAATAACACCGAATACGAATGTTTTAGAGTGAAAATGATTCCAAGTTACATGTCAAAAATACTGTTTACTTAGCATTTCGAATAGAATCGCGCGTGTTTGTCTATCTTTATCCATCTAAGAATGGGCCCAGCATGGCTCGGTGGCTGAATTACTCGACTCACAATCCGAGGACGGCGGGTTCGAATCCCAGTCGCACCTAACATGCTCGATCTTTCAGCCGTGAGGGCTTTATAATGTGACAATCAATCCCACTACTGGTTGGTAAAAGAGTAGCCCCAGAATTGGCGGTGGGTGGTGACGACTAGCTGCCTTCCCTCTAGTCTTACATTGCTGAATTAGGGACGGCTAGCGCAGATAGTCCTCGTGTAGCTTTGCGCGAACTTCAAAAACATAGAAACAATCTATCTAAGAACATTTCATTTTTCATGCATTTCTTTATAATAGTACTCATCTATTTACAAATTATTAATTTTTATTGTTAGAGCTAGCATTAGTTAATTTATTGGAGATATTTTCGTCTATCCTATATGTGTAGCTATGCGTCTTTTTCTCCCGCCCTGTGTCAGTTCCCTGATTTTGTGGCCCTAGTTCTATTTGAAGTTTCGAGGGATCATTCACTTCTTTTCCATCCATAAATATTTTATGAAGGCTCATGTTTGTACATAAACTTGAATCATAAACACTTTACCGCAATTCATTAAAAGTGTTTTTTACATTTTTTTTGGTGTAAATTGGAAGTCGTATGATTTCTACGTGGCCTGTTTAATTTTCCCTTGATCATGAATTGATTTTAAAAACATAGGAATATGATGGAATATAAGAAAAATATCTGAATATTTTAAGTATGTTTTATTGGTTCAACTGGTAACAAGATATTTAAAAGTAAAAATGACTGAAATTATTATGATGATGGAAGGTATGATATTGATAAAAAACTGCTAATATAAACCGTGCACACAATGTTATCAAAACATGTAGTCACATATACAACCTTTGTCCACTTAATCCTTTAAAGATTAACAACTAAAGCATAGACCAATCATTTAACTTTATTTATTGTTCTAATACAATCAATTATTGTTTTGTTTTAACTTTTTTTTACCAGATATTCTTCCCCATCGCACCAAACATGCTCGCCCTTTCAGCTGTGGGGGCGTTATAAAGTACAGTCAATTCCACTATTCATTGGTAAAAGAGTAGCCCAGGAGTTGGCGGTGCGTGTCAAGGCATTCGACTCGTAATCCGAGGATAGCGGGTTCGCATCCCGTTCGCACTAAACATGATCGCCCTTTCAGCGTTATAATACGATGGTCAATTCTACTATTCGTTGATAAAAGAGTAGCCCAAGATTTGGCGGTGGGTGGTGATGACTCGCTGCCTTCTCTTTAGTCTTACACTGCTAAATTAGGGACGGCTAGCGCAGAAACACCTTGTGTGGCTTTGCGCGGAATTCAAAACAAACCAATCGTTGTATATACATATATTTAAAAAAAGTTATTTTCCCTTAGTGATACATTCCATTTGGAGCAAATCGTATGAAATGTATCATCAAAGGAAAATAAGTTTGTTTGTTTTTTATTTTAAACAATTGGTTTAGATCTGTTTTGAATATTTTAGATACGTAAAATGGGTTTTGTTTTCTTTTGAATTTGTTTAGTGTTATCTAAGAGTATGAAAACAATAGTAACAGTAGTAAAAAGCTCTTTTAAAGTGCTAGTCGGACAACTCTTTAATTTTTCCAAGCAGGCTGTGCGTAAGTAATAATATATTGTACAATTGTTTGTTTGTTTTGAATTTCGCACAAAACTACTCGAGGGCTAACTGCGCTAGCTGTCCCTAATTTAGTAGTATAAGACTAGAGGGAAGGCAGCTAGTCATCACCACCCACCGCCAAATCTTGGGCTACTCTTTTATCAACGAATAGTAGAATTGACCATCGTATTATAACGCTGAAAGGGCGATCATGTTTAGTGCGAGCGGGATGCGAACCCGCTATCTTCTGATTACGAGTCGAATGCACACGCTTGGCCATGCAGGGCCATATTTTATAATAGCGTAATGAGAATCTTTTTGAATTTTAGGCTATACTTAATAGAATGAGCAGCAAGTTAGCACTATGCACGAGTTTAGAGGTCGTGTCACTATAAAATAAAACAAAACAAAACAAAACAAAGCGTGAACACAAAAGAAAGAACAGGATAACCTACATATTGCATAGTTTTGACCTAATTCTTCACAGTCAATGGCTAGAAGATGTATCTTGGCAGAATAATTAACACATTTCTTCACTTCATTAGCAAGGTATAAAAGACGAGAAAAATTAATAACCCTGTTATTCTCTGACATTAATGTTGATTGGCGCATTCCTCTTCGTTCATACTTTGCTATTTAGATTTCAACGTGATTTTCTTATACACTAAGTTATAAGAGTGAAATAATAATGAGGATAATGGTAAGTTACGTGTCTTTTGTGTTTAGTAATAGTGGTATTGAGGTTAAAATATAACTAACAAAACACACAAAATAAGATAAGATATATTTAAGGATAGACGTATTACGATTATTGAAGACGTGAGTTTTAATTTATTTTTATATTTATTTTACAGTATGTACTATAACACTGTTTTCCCTACAAACAAACGGTATTTAGTTTAGCATACTGATTGCTTCGCATTACAATAATTAAGGTTTCTGGTAACTTATATCAACGTATTAGACAATATAAGTGTTACTAAAACAGTATCAACTCGTATTGACAAAGACATGCAACAAGGACATACGTTTAAGAAAATGCTTATTATTTTCAGTGGTAAAGATATTGTTATTTTCTTATGTTCCATATGTCAGTTGAGGGACGTGTAGTGTACATTCTTTATTTTACCTGACTTATTTTGATAATGTTAGTTATCATATACAAAGTGTGGTTGCCAGATTATTTTGGACTTTAATACTCATATTTAGTTTTTCAGAAATTTCATTTCTTGAACTTCAGAACTCCAAAAACAATTAAGGCTAATTACCACAAACACTTTTTTTTCTAGATGATTTTTCTCTTTCTAACGGCCTATTTAATGGTCGTTCGTGGTAGAAGTTATGGAGGAAATGGGTACAACACGAGTGGGTCTAAAGGAGGTCATGACGGTGGAGGGAATTTGAACGGAAAAGGATATGTAAGCGATGGATTTGAAAGTGGACATGATGATGGTAAACACTTGCACGGACGAAAGTATAGAACCAGTAGATTTGAAGGTGGAAACGGCGGTAGTGGGCTTGGCAGTGATGGATATGGAAACAGTCAATTTAAAAAAGGAAAAGGCAGTAGTGGTTACGGTAGTAGTGGGTTTTGGGGTGGGCTTGAAAGTAATGGACTTAGAAACGAACATAAAAGCGGTAGTGATCACGGAAGTGTTGGATTTAGGAAAGAACAAGAAAGACGAAAGTATAGAACCAGTAGATTTGAAGGAGGAAACGGTGGAAGTGGGCTCGGCAGTGTTGGATATGGAAACAGTCAATTTAGAAAAGGAAAAGGCAGTAGTGGTTATGATAGTATTGGGCTTCGGGGTGGGCTTGAAAGTAGTGGACTTAGAAACGGACATAAAAGCGGTAGTGATCACGGAAGTGTTGGATTTAGGAAAGAACAAGGAAGACGAAAGTATAGAACCAGTAGATTTGAAGGTGGAAACGGTGGAAGTGGGCTCGGCAGTGTTGGATATGGAAACAGTCAATTTAGAAAAGGAAAAGGCAGTAGTGGTTATGATAGTATTGGGTTTCGGGGTGGGCTTGAAAGTAGTGGACTTAGAAACGGACATAAAAGCGGTAGTGATCACGGAAGTGTTGGATTTAGGAAAGAACAAGGAAGTAGGGAGTTTGAAGTTGGATATGGTAGTACTAACTCTGGAAGTAGCAGAGGAGATGGTGGCTATGAAAGCAGTGAAGTTGGAGGTAGTTACGGCGTCAACGGATTTAAAGGTGGTCATAGCAATAGTGGATTTGAAAGTGGTCATAATAGTGATGGATATGACAGTAGTGGTGTTCAAGATGGTAAAGGAGGAGGTGATTATGGAGCAGGAAGTGGTCATAGCAGTGGTATATTCGGTAATGGCAAAAAAGGAAGCACTTATAGAAGTGGCATGTTTAGTGGTGGACACAGTGGTGGTGGATTCGGAAGTAGCAGTGGAGAAAGTAGCTACAGCATTGGTGGTCCAGGAGGAGGATTTAACAGGGGGCATAAGTATAGTGGATTTGGAAAAGGTAAAGGTAGCAGCGGATTTAACAGAGGGCATAGCACTGGAGGCTTTGGAGATAGTGGATTTGGAAGATATGAATCTTTTAGTGGAGGATTAGGAAAATTGGGGTTAAGGGGAAGTAACTTTGGTAGTTTTCTTACAGACAAAAGAGGGTTTGGCTATGGTTCTGATAATAGTAAGTTTGGAGAATTTAGTGACTTGGGAGCTGAAGGATATGAAAACAGCTTTGGAAGTGGATTTAGTGGAAGTCGCTTCATTAATGGTTATGGAAGTGGATTTGTAAGAGGAGGAACAAGAGGGTTTGGAGGAATAAATAGTGGTTATGGCAGATGGTGACAAAGAAACTGAAGGTAAACAGCAGAGGTAAATAACACCGATTTAATATTGATATTGTTTTACCTTTTAAAATAATTAATAAGACTTAATTAAACTATCACTTTGAATTAACCAACCAACAAGCAAAATTACATTTTCGTAGTGTCTCACTAATAACAAGATCAATGGTTTTAAGCTTTCTGTTGTCTCATAACTATTGAATAAGGAAGAGAAGGGGCTATAGCACACGCAAGGGCTCATTCACGTCTCTCGATTTACTCTGAAAAAAATCACAGTATAATACAAAAGCATTTTAAATGTCCCACCCCTTTTCACAACAATGTAGTTAATGCTTTGTTTTTTAATAAACTTTGGCTCAATCATTTTAGCTGTTGTTTTATACGATTATCGTCATAAAAAAGTAAACTAAGAGGTGAAAGCTATTTTTAAAACATTTAGTCACCACATTTCTTCTTTTTAAGTTAAATACTATACTTTAATTTTATACTAATTTGTTACGTATATTTTTAACATCTATTTGTTTAAAATTATGTTATCCATCCTTTTTCTTTTATTTACCATTAAGTGAGGTTTTGCAACAAAATGTTTCTTTTGTGATTTACACTTATACCTAAGCGTTTACCTTGTATGTTTCAACTTGGAATATGATCCGAGACTCTTGGAAAAATATGTAGTTCTTAAAAGAGGTTATTTCTTCCATTATAGATTTACATCCTCTGGATGTGTTCTGTTTCGTATATAAAGGACCGTGTTTAAGTTGAGATGGACTCCAAAGATATCTCAAAGCGTTTTACGAAGAGAGTTATACGAGTTTCTGGTAAACGACTGACAGTTGCTCAGCAGTTACTCTCTTTATTTTGTTGGGATTATACTTGTAGAATATGATATTATGGTGTTTATTCATTAATAAAATATGAATATTTATTGTTCCATATATTGAAGAGTTTTAACACACAAAGAATCACACATAATCTCAATTTGATCCAGAATATATATATATAGAATAATTTATAATAAGAACATGTTTTTCAGACCTCTGAGTTATTCAGTATATTATGAACTAAAGATACATTTGAGGCTTAGAAATACATATTTATTTAGTTTATTTAGATTTATTTATCAAGAAATAAAAGTGTAAACATTTCTTACAGTCCATAAAACACACTTCATGATGTGGGAATGAACTGCTATTTTGACGTATTTTGCAAATTTTATTCTGCTTGGAAATAAAGAAATGTTTTTTCTTTCATCTTCATAACTGGCCATTTGTTGTTTTGGTGATTGTTTTGATATACTTCTTTTTCTATATGATTGTGAAACTGTGTTAATTGTTGATGGTTTGTTTGTTTGTTTGTTTGTGAATTTTGCGCAAAGCTACACGAAGGCTCTTTTCGCTAGCCGTCCCTAATTTAGCAGTGTAAGACTAAAGGAAAGGCAGTTAGTCATCACCGTTCACCGCCAACTCTTGGGTTATTCTTTTTCCAACGAATAGTGGGATTGATTGTCACATTATAACACCCCCGTGGCTGAAAGGGCGATCATATTTGGTGTGACGGGATTCGAATCCACGACCATTGGATTACGAAACTGTTGATGGCCAGCAGAGGTTATTTACTGAAGTAAACACTGTCAGAGCAATTTAAATAATGGAAAACAAAAATAAAACTCAGCGTTAAACACGAAGACGAAACTGATGTATCTAGATTAATAGTGCAAGTGTTATGGAGACGACGAATAACACTGTTCTGTACCTAATCAGTTTGGACAAAAATCCTAGAAGATTAACCTGGTAACTATTATCTACTTATATGATTATTAGGTGATTTTTCGTTAGCTTGCCTCATTAAAAAGATAAGCACGCGCGCACGCACGTGAATAAGATAAATAATAATACACAGTTGCAGACCCTCAGGGCCCACTTAGTGTAAACTTTCAGATGTTTAGGTTCTTATCTTTTGGAGCTATGACGACAACACACACACAGATACACAGACATGACTTTTATTGTTATAGATTATAGGTTATCGTCTGTAGTGACAAAACGCTAAGGAACAAACTCCAGAAGTCTGTTTTAAGTTTGGAAAGGCTTATAGTTCACTATGCATTACTGCACAATTCACATCAACGTTTATTGACAGAACATAATATTGTAGCAATGTCGTGAAGCCCTACACTTTTGCAAGTCAAATTTTTATGACTTTTGCAATAACCGAAAAGTTTATATGTGTGGAGAGCCAAAGGTAATTTATATAATATATGTGATATTGCTAAATACGGAGGTGTTCGTATAGGTTCAGTTATAAAGCGGGTACCGATACGAATATAAACAAACGCACAAGTCATACTGTTTCCCCAGAGGCTACTTTGATATAATATATTGACATGGTATTGAAATCAACTGTGAAAACTTTTGCAGAGACAGTCGCGCCAGATTTTGGCAAGATAATCATGTCTTAATATCAAGGTTATAAAGGATAAGAAACCATATACATTAAAATTTTACTCTAGAAGCAATTAACTGTTTTCAGCTATGCTAAATGCAAATCTACATTGAATATTAAGTTCACGATATTCATTATTAATTTCGTTTCAGAAACGATCAGAAGAAAGGGGAAGATGCATTTCTTGGTACAATTAATATAGTGTTTTTTTCTAATGAAATATATAATCAGAAAGTTAAATAAATTAATGTACGCGCTGTATCAAAATCACTTATTTTGTTCTTTATTTATTTAATTTGTTTATTTGTTCTGTTCCTCAGTTTATAATATTCGCAGAACATTAAAATAAGTGCAATCTACCAATGATTCCTTTAAAAAATATCAAACTGTAAGATTTACCTTTGAACGTTACTTTTATTAAAACAAACATTGAGGGACGGCATGGCCAGGTAGTTAAGGCACTCGACTCCTAACTGAGGGTCGCGAGTTCCAATCCCCATCACACAAAACATGCTTGTCCTTTTAGCCGTGGGGGCGTTATAATGTAAAGGTCAACTCCACTATTCGTTGGTAAAAGAGTGGCCCAAGAGCTGACGACAGGTGGTGATGACTAGCTGCCTTCCCTCTAGTCTTACACTGCTAAATTAGGGACGGCTAGCGCAGATAGCCCTCGTGTAGCTTTGCGCGAAATTCAAAACAAGCAAGCATTGAAGTGTATCCTAAACTTTATATTTTTTTTCACTTTATACAATATGAAGAAGAACACAACCTTACTAATGTTTGTTTTTCAAGATTAGTATTATATTGCACTAGACAGGTTCACATAAAATAGTTTTCTCTAAGGATGTCAATCCAGATTTCATTTAATTCTTATCAGATTCCAAGTGTGAACGGTATATTTTTTAACACTAAAGAATTTATGGGCTAAGTAACTACGGTGATAAACCATCAGTCATTTCACAGTAATTATAAAACTAATATTGATAAAACTGTAACTTTTTTTCGACTGCTTTGCATTCGCCTACACACAATATTTAACTTCAATTATTGCTAGAAATTCACTTCATTATATATCCGCGCGGCCTCTGTCAACGATTATGGAGTTATTCAAAAAATGAGTTGAAATATTTATCATTAAAAATGGTCCAAGAATTTGCTCGATAACACAAAAACACAACACCTGACACATGCGAATGATCACATAAGGTAATAATGATATACATTAGGTAGCTCAAAACGGATGGTATTGAAACTTTTATTAAAATAAAGTAGAAAAGGTCGCTGTCTATTTTATTTTAATAACAGCTTAAATGTGTGTTTTCTTTATAGCAAAGCCACATCGAGCTATCTGCTGAACCAACTGAGGGGAATCGAAACCCTGATTCTAGCGTTGTAAATCCGGAGACATACCGCTGTACTAGCAAAGGGCGAAAGTTTTAATGCCCATACCAGCCATCTAGAAATACATTTTTACTTCCAAGTGGGTTTGTCGTCATCACGAATGACATACATTGTCTTCATTCATTTACGTTACGTGTTTTATAATTGCATCAATATGACATTTGAGTGACTTCATGCATTTTTATTGATCAAATGTCTTAGTTTACACCAAATAGCACTGCCTTTTTGTGGATGATGAAGGCAACAATACAACTTTTATCGTTCGCTCGTAGCTTATTGATATTTCTTTAAAACTCCACCATCATCCAAATCATAGTAAATCAAAAATGAAGTAAATAATTTAAATTAACATTTGAGACTTTACTATTTGCCCTCAGTTGGACAAAATTGTTGTACAAAATAACAACTAAATATTATTTTAAGCACACATTTCCATAGGTTCCCTCAGAAATGTAATTGGCGTATAAGACTGCGCATGCGCAACAGTCAAGTTGACTAATAACGCATGCGTATAAATTTTCTTTGAGTAGTTTTCGCGTCTAGTGGATTACAGTCTACTATTGAATAGACTATGTAGTCTCTGTGCATAGATATGTTCTAGTTAAATGTCAAATTTTGTAACAACACACAAAAGCAGAATTATATCCGAGCCAGTTGTTGAGTCAATATTTATTGCTTTTTACATCAGTTTTGAGAGCGTAAGTTTGCTAACAGAAGGGTTTACTTCGGGTATCTAATAATGAGGTTTATTACGTATAATACTGAGTTTGTAAAAAATAAAGTTAGATGTTCATCACTTAAATAGTCATGTATTACAACATTTAAAACATAAACCTATTACTTTAAAATGTTCGGATAAAAGGTAATAACGGATGAATCCTTCTTAGCTTAATTTCTATGTACCACAACAGTTACTGTCTGACGAAGGACATCTGCTCTAAACGTTGCAAAAATGAAAGAGAATACTAGTTTTATTTAGTTGTGTCAACGTATCTTTCATTCCCTTCTATTCGTTTTCTTCTGCTTTTATAGAACAACAGTCACTATTAAAACCCTATTAAGTCCATTACAAAATCCCTACAGTGACCAGTATTGTAATTTTAGGAACCCCTCTAACGCTTTTTTGTTTTCACATTTTATCAGGAAACAATCAGGTTAAAAAGTACGCCGATTGGTCACTTTATTAGAAATCTTATCTAATACTGGGTTGGATAATTTTACATCGCTATATTAGACCTCACACTGCGTGGCATTTAATATTTGGAAGGGGCTTAGCCCATTCATCGAGAAGTATAGAAGACAACTGGTACACGAATATTTCTATAAGACCACAGTAATAAGTTCGTGTTTATCAAAAGGTGCTCACACAAACCTAGATTATTCTCGCTAAAACAGATGACTGTAATTACTGTCATACTGTTCGAATAAGTTCTCTAACAATAAGAAAACAAAATATTTTTGCGAAATCACCTTAGAAGAGTGTTATCTATTAGACCTTAAACGTAACATTTTTGTATAGACATGATTGACTACAATGTTTATGCACGCTCTTTGTATTATTCGACATTTTAAACAATCAGAGAATACAACCTTTGACAGAGAACGTCTCACTCATCATTATTTCAACTCCAGCAAGCTGTACTTTCAGAACAGGAAAAGAGGGACATGCTAATTCTCATCCATTTGCACAGAAAATAGTAAAACATAATTTAACATACAACATTACACATACCCATAGTAAGTACTTTAAGTATTACTGAGGTCGTGCTTTACTGCTTGTTTATGAGATAAGGGTTTTTGAATTAATAGATAGTTGCCTTATGGCAGATCCTATAATATAATTTCACAGCTTGAGACATGCGAATCGTTTCACTGTTCAAGCAATCAATCAGCTTTGACACAAACTAACATCTATTGTATTTTATAACTTTGTTTCCTCTATTGTTTTTACCTTGATCTGCCACCAGCGATTGATAGCTGCAATTTTTATCAGTGGCAGATGTATTTAATTTCAATTCCTCTTGTTCATAGAATTTAATGACAGTTGTCTTTGAACAGCAAATGTGAAAAATAGTCTTCGAAAATGACGCTCCTACTTGTCAAGGATTCTTATCAGGTCACCTTGAAAGTCGAAGAGACACTCTTTGTCTTACCCATTGCCCTACCTACTAATCACGAGATGTGTATCTCTCAAGATCAATTGGGCTCAAGCAATCACTTGATGTAATAGGGAGATAATTTTATGTTGAACATGTAAATATATGTAGCATTGTGCATTTTATTTCTGAGGGTGATCTTGATAAGGTGACAAATTAGAATATTGTGTAAGTTTTACTTCTGGGTATTGGCCTGGCATAGCCTTGTGACTGGCTGCGTGTCGGAAAGTCCAAGGCTCGAGCCGCGATATGTCGCTGGGTATGTTTCGTACTTTCAGATGTTTGGGAATTTTTAACTGCGAGAGCCTATCTCGTTATTTCGTTAACAACAGCTGTTTAAACAGAGTGTGATTTTAACAGATTCCCCTACCTTTGGACAATAGTTCCAAATCAGGAATGACTACGTCTGAGTCTTGAAATCTCTTAACCTGACCTTTAACCAAATATGCCATAACAAGTTAAAATACATAACGTATGGAAATGAATATTTCTTTTTTCCCTTCAAAACAGTATTTTAGAAACAGTGTTTTTTTTTTTTTACATTAGGTTTATACCGAAAAATCATTAAGGTGTCTCAACTAAGTTTCCCTTCTTAAACCTCTTTTAGCTTCACTGAGTAGCCTTACAATCAACTTAGCTGCAGTTTTCAGAGATTATCAAACAAGAATGATGAAAACATATGTTTCATAGAACAGCTGTAGAATATCTCATTATTTTTTTTAATATGTAATACATATAAATACTTTTTAATTAATACCTAAAATGATTCCCCGCAAGTACAGCGGTATGTCTACGGATTTACAACGCTACAATCAGGGGTTCGCATCCCCTCGGTGGGCTCACAGATAGCTCAATGTGGCTTTGCTATACATACAATGCTTACATTTCACGTTTAATAAAGTGAAAACATGGCCCGGTATGGCAAGGTGGGTCAACACGTTCGACTCGTAATCTGAGGGACGTAGGTTCGCATCCCCGTCGCACCAAACATGCTCGCCTTTTCGGCTGTGGGGGCGTTATAAGTTGCGGTCAATCCCACTATTTGTTGGTAAAAGAGTAGCCCAAGAGTTGGCGGTGAGTGGTGATGACCAACTGCTTTCCATTTAGTCTTACACTATTAAATTAGGGATAACGAACGCAGATATCCCTTGAGTAGCTTTGCACGAAATTGAAAAAACAAGTTAAAACATTATACGTCCCACTAAAAAGAAACTGAAAAATAAAATAAAATCTTTAACGACGCATAACGAAAATAACCGAGAAACGCAGAGTTTCCAAAACTTTGTTATCACAACCCAGAAATAACTTTGTCGCACTAAAAACATTTTCCAAGGCATAATGAGTGAAAACCTAATTAACTCACTGACAGCTGAACGATAATTTCTTTATTTATGAGGTGTTACCAGTTGCTGTTACTTTGTCAAAATAATTCGGTAGTTTTGTAGGCACCGTAAAGAAAGTATTATTTTGACTGACTTTACGTCGGATACCTAATAATCTACACAAACTGGCATACGCACTTATCTTTTTTATGTTTTATATAGATTACGACATCAGCAAAGTGTGCGACAGCCCGCTCTCATTCTGTTTGCAAGCGTTCTCTAAAGCTGTAAAATAATGCAAATCATTTGTAATTTAATAAAGTATCCAAATCACTAAATGGCTTTATATTTAAATTCTGTTGAAATATGTCGCGTGCAGAAATCATATTCGACGAGGCTTATTTTACAATTGTCAGTAAAAACAATGTCATCTCTCTTTTCATTGTTGCAGAGGCTATTAAAAGTTAAAACTATCATACAACATTTGAACCTGATTATGTGTTCTATATGTAGATGTTAGTAGTTCAACTTACTGAACATTCAATGTTGCCCAAGTTTTCATAAGCATGGAATGTGATGTAACAGGAGAATCGAAATATGATTAGTCAGTAGAAGGGAAGAAAGACTTGTGTTAGAAAGAGATACGACGAAATTATACTAGTTTTAAGAGCAGTTTTTACGTTCTCATAAACTTATCATAAAATTTCTTTGCTACACTATATCTCGCTTTAAAAAGAAGTGATTGTAGTTAAACCTGGGTCGTAATTGTAAAGAAGTCTGCTTATGGCCTAGTGGCTGTTGTGTTCGAAATGGGAATCTAAAGATTTATACCCAGCCCATACGTGTACTATACAAATCAAGGTCAAATCTCTTTCGTGTAGAATTGTTGATCTTTCAGATCCAAATGTGGGATGGCTATGCGTCGAGTTTGAAACTGCGTTTATAATTCCACTCACAAACTAGTGAGAACAGACTTGACATACGTGTTCCCAATAGGGTTTATGTCAGGGCACGGGCATCTAGCTACTCTTGGGTAAGTTACAAAAGTAACTGTATATAGTGGAAGAGTTTTATCTGTACCCTTAGGCCTCTGTGAATCATAAAATGGAGTTTTTGAACAGCGAAGCAGAACGTGGATGTTTTATGCTAGCATGTTCTAAAGTGCTTAGACAAATGAATTTGAGAGAAAGTCTATCTAAATAGATTTTATTTGACAACAGAAAATAAACAAGTGTATTTATTAAATGTAATTCCTAACATAAAAACAGAATATTAGAGTAATGCGGTTTCATTAG
This sequence comes from Tachypleus tridentatus, assembly GCF_004210375.1. Taxonomy (NCBI): domain Eukaryota; kingdom Metazoa; phylum Arthropoda; class Merostomata; order Xiphosura; family Limulidae; genus Tachypleus; species Tachypleus tridentatus. The sequence continues at coordinate 242,957,731 of NC_134837.1, read as the reverse complement.
CCCCTTCAGGATTTATTAGTCTAGAATTGGTCTTTATAACAAAAAATATCTGTTTTTCTTTTTCATAAAATTTTCTTCTTAAAAGTAGGAATGACAGTAATAGTGGTAGTCATCACAAGGAAAAGAGAAACATTCTACACTCTGCAAATATTTGAGTATCGATCACTAAAGTTATTTTAAAGAACTGAAATATACTTGAACACAGAATTGATGCTTTAAATATTTTTTGTTATTGTAAGAAAGAAATTTTCTCAAGTAATAAAAGGAAACTTCTTGATGATAAAAGTATGACGTATTCCTCAGTTTCAAATTTCTGATACGTATCGTTCACTTAATAAGTTGTCATGTTAGCAAGAAAGTTTTTGTTTCTGTGCTAACTTGTATTATTATTATTATATTATGTATATTATCTCATGATTAAAAGTTAACAAGTATGCTAATGCACAACTACCTTGGAGAAAATAGAGATATTTGGTCATACATGCTCTTACCGGTCCCCCTCTGGTACAGCAATCAGTCTTCGGATTTACAACGCTAAAATCAGAGGTTCGATTCCTCTCGGTGGACTCAGCAGATAGCCCAATGTGGCTTTGCTATAAGAAAACACACACACACACGTACTCTTACCTTCGCGAACTCCAGTCATATCCAGTCTGATGTGAATTTTAACTAAACATAATCTATTCACAGATGTTTAGTTTCTGGTTTTATAAAGACGAAAGTTTGCTTGTTTACCGCCAATTTAGAAACGTGCCTGATTAAACCTAACTTTTACACATTCCTTGGTTTAAAAAATGCTATAAGCAGGAAGAATAAACTTTCAGTTTCAAACCTTATAATATATTTTCTTTCAATTTGGTATCGAATTCTAGCCCATATTATGGCATGCGTTCAACTTTACTTTGAGAAAAAATACAGTCGTTAAATTGTATATAGGTAAGAGTAAATGAGTCGCTTATTAATTGTTTTTCAACAGTAATAAAATATTAAGTTTGTTTGTTTGTTGGAATTTCGCACAAAGCTACTCGAGAACTATCTGTGCTAGTCGCCCCTAATTTAGCAGTGTAAGATTAGACGGAAGGCACCTTGTCATCACCATCCACCGCCAACTCTTGGGCTACTCTTTTACCAACGAATAGTGGGATTGACTTTGAGAAAAAATACAGTCGTTAAATTGTCATCACCACCTACTCGACCGCCAACTCTTGGGCTACTCTTTTACCAACGAATAGTGGGATTGACCGTAACATTATAACGCCCCCACGGCCGAAAGGGCGAGCATATTTCGCGTGACGGGCATGCGAACCCGCGACCCTTAGATTACGAGTCGCACGCCTTAACACGCTTGGCCATGCCGGGCCAAATATTAAGAATAACAAAATATACTATTGCAGTTTTTCAGGCCTGGCATGGCCAAGCGCGTAAAGCGTGCGACTCGTAATCCGAGGGTCGCGGGTTCGCGCCCGCGTCGCGCCAAACATGCTCGCCCTCCCAGCCGTGGGGGTGTATAATGTGACGGTCAATCCCACTATTCGTTGGTAAAAGAGTAGCCCAAGAGTTGGCGGTGGGTGGTGATGACTAGCTCCCTTCCCTCTAGTCTTACACTGCTAAATTAGGGACGGCTAGCACAGATTGCCCTCGAGTAGCTTTGTGCGAAATTCCAAAAAACAAACAAACAAACAAGCAGTTTTTCAACGGAATAGTCAACGTTTTCGTGAAAGCACTTTTATAAAACTAAAGTATAATTCTTTCTCTTTTTAGGCTTAATAGTAGAATTATTTTATCTATGATGAATCACAGCAAAATAAATGTCTCATGTCGGGTAAAAATGAATCAAAATCAAAAGTCTTCCTCTTATAATAATTTGACTTGTGAGCTGTAAGGTTTGTTTGTTTCAGAATATTGCTCAAAGCTGTGCAAAGTCTATCTACATATAGTCGATTTTTATTTTAAACTGACAGTCTAAACTTTCTAAAGTGAAGGTATCAGGTCAATAAGCATACGTAACCAGCTCTTTGAACTGCTCATGTCCGAATTAAAAGATGTATAGCACATTTTTTTACAACAACTGGTTACGAATTCGGAATTCAAGAATTCATAGTCTCGACACGTTAAACATTTGCCCGTGTCTCACTGCGCAGAATAGGAAATGCTCTACGACTACGTAATTTTAACAAGCACCTTAGTATTGTGGAATTTGAGGAATAATATTTAATTTTCTGGTTTTTTGGTGTGGTCATAAGGTCAGATGGAAGTAACGTAACTTTTTACCTTGTCTTTTATCATGATTTGTAGAGGTTTCATTTCTAATAACTGCGTAAAAGATGGGTCAGTGGTAAGTTTAAGGGCTTACAACGTTAAAGTCAGGGGTCGATTCCTCGCGTTGGACAGAGAGCAGATAACCCATTTTGTGCAAAAAACTATAACTATTATTTTTACTTTAAAAATATATAATTCAAAGTATTAAAATGTAAAATATTATTGGGTTTTATTAATCTAAGACAACACAACCGTTTCATTTTTTGGTTTTCTTGGAATTTAAATTAACAATATTTTATTTCTGTACAGTATTATGTAAGTCTCCGCGTAAGTGAAGAGCATTTTTGACTCATAAAATTAAAGGACATTGCACAAATCCATTCACTTCAAAGTTCATAGTAAAAAATGACAGCCGTAAGTACTTTGGCATTAAATTACTTCTATAATAGAATGTCAGACCGTTTCTTATAAAATATCCCATCGTCACATCAATACTTTGGCTGCTTCTGCCATCTGTTGACTTCGACATACGTATAAGCAAACCTGTAATTTTTCACACGATCAGTACATGAATATAGGTTTACTGATAGGTATTAAATCACATTTCTTGATGTGTTAAGTGAAAAATAAATAAAACGCTTCCAAATATTATGTTAACATTTTTTACAGTAAAGAATGAAAATTTAATTATAAGAGATATTTTAAAACTTTTTTTTTCTATTTTTATAACCCTATGGCGTAACTCCTCCAATATTTTTATACATTATTGGTTGCAGATTATTGCAACACGTTAAGATGATTAACACTAACATACTACAAAGCTGATTAGAAAGAGAAAACTTGTTTACGGTTACAGTAATTGGCTGCGCTAGCTTCTCTTTATTTGCAAAACGCGTGTTTTTGAACAAAAGTATGCCTATTACCTGAACGAAAGAAATTGTATTTTAACGTAACACAAAGATGTTAAAAAATACGTTCGCTGCCATGTGTACAGCTGGTGTGTCACGCAGTCCATAACTAATATTTATGTTTCAAACCCAAATATCTCTTGTAGCATTGGTACACATTGACTGCTTTTCTGGACCTCTTGAATGACACTTAGGTAGAAATTATTAATACTGTTGGTGGCAGCGAACGTGGTAATTGCTATAGTCTGGAATGATTATCAGGAAAACACGCTATATACGAGAAAAGAGTTGTATAAGTGGAGAATTCAAGGGAGATAATACTGATTATAAAGTTCCACCACGTTACATGTAGGGTCATGTTAAGCTTTATTTAAAAGGAAGCGTCTGTTAGTTTTGTTAGTTTCTTTTTAATTTCGCGCAAAGCTACACGATGGTTATCTGCGCTAGCAGTCACTAATATTGCAGTGTAAAAATTAGCGGGAAGGCAGCTACTCATCACCACCCACCGCTAACTTTTGGGCTACTCTTTTACCAACGAACAGTGGGATTGACCGTCACATTATAATGCCCCCACGGCTGAAAGGGCGAGCATGTTTGGTGCGACGGGGAATCGAACCCGCGACCCTTTGATTACTAGTCGAACGTTTTAACCTACCTGGCCATGCAGGGCCCAAAAGGCATCGTAACCTTGTGGAAAGTTTTCAAGCACAATTTTGTTCATTCCCATAAACTTAGACAGTGCACTCGATGACAGCCGAAATATTGTGGGAAACATAAATTCGATGATGTCTTGTTGTCAGACGTCTACTGGGATATAATTAAAAATATCCGCGAACGTGCATGTGAAAACAATCTCGTTGGAAATTATCCTTTCGAACTTGTAATTAAAATTATCAAAAATGTGTTGACTAATTTTTTTTTTCCTTTACCAAATTACAAACGTGTTTAATGTCTTACCTAACCTAATATCCAAACTCTTTTGAATTTCACGAAAATCTCTTCCAAAGTTTTGCCGAACAAGTATTTTGTTCATCAATAAACTTCTTTTCTCAAATGCGTTTTTGTTTTTCTCCGCAAACTCTCTACTAGAACTGAACTTCCAAATGTACTTTATGTTTGTGAACGTAATGTTTTAGTGTTTCCGGATATGAATATCAATCTCTTTTGTATGTGTGTTTTTTTTTAGAAAGGACCAACTGAAAAATCTGGAACAAATTCAGATTTTTTTTGGCATTTTTCCGAAAGTTTTCTTTTATGGACAAAGTAAACGTATATTTTAAAATGTTTCACAATTAAAGAATAAATTCGTCATTAAGTTACACATCATTTGATGCCAATCATCGACTGTAATAATAACGAACTCGAAAGTTAATTATTAACTATTAATACTGATAGCAAACTCTTATTACATGTTTGTAATGTGTTAGTCCATCATCTTTCACAGACCATCATACATGCACTATATTTGCCAGTAACAATACATGCTATTAATTTGCATAAAGGCATTAAGTGAATAGTCTCTCCCTCTGTGTATATATATATATATGTGCGTGTGCATATATATATATATATACAGTTATTTTTATCAAGCAGTGACTACTGCTACGTGATACAAACTCAGTTAATGTGAATCAAAGTATCATGAAAATTTACCTTTTATTTTCAGAGTACTTATGCTATCAGCAATAAAACAGAATATTCAATATCTATTTGTACGTGCAATAATAAATGAAATAATTCGATTTGTTATCGTAAAAGCAAATACAGATAAAGTTAACCGATCAAAGATACCATTATTAAAATGTATGAATCTACTTTTTGTTATTGGAAAAATAATTTCATCAAAATAACATACACTAGAGAAACATCAGTGAGAAATGACAGTGTTTATAAAGCACGCAAGTTTTAAAATGATCTTACTATGACAATATGCTTATACGATTACAACGTCATCGAACATTTAACCTCTTTAGACATTAACACACATGGCGCCCTCTATTGAATGTTAAACTTCAATACTTTCTAGAAAATAAGTAGGTTGTTGTTCGAAATGATATACACATATGTCTGCTTATACATATATGCGTATATGTATTTCAAAATGTTCGAAACATTGATATATAAATAGTGAGCATGATTGTTGTTTTTTTTCGAATTTCCTACACAATTATTATTTCTTCCTACAGGTATTTTTATCTAAAATATGAGCTGAATTATTTTCATAAAATATCGTAAAGCTCTCTACTTTGGAACTAAGGCTCACTGAGAACTATTATCATTGTTAAGAAACGTAAGATGACTTTCTTAACCTGGTAAACCTTTGTCTGACGTTAACTGCGATAACAGTATAAAAAGTTATATCTTGTGAGTTGATGCAAACATTCATTTTAAAATCTATAAAATAAAGGAAAAAACTACTTCCTATTATGTTAAGTAGAAAAAACAATTGAAACATTTTGATTGAAAAAAAAGAATAAAAACAAATAAATCTTTGAAACATTTAGCTCACTGACTGTCTGAAACTTCTAGGACTATTAACCAAATATTACCATATTTGATCTTGATAATTTCAATCACAAATTTGCCCATTAAAATATTTTAAACTTTGCCAAAAATATTCTTTAGGAACATTAATGTTTTTTTTTCAAATAAGCTTAATTAATTTGTATGTAGTTTTGGTGTCTTTTGTAGTTACGTAATAACTATAGATGTTTTATAAATATAGATTATATACATAGCACCATGGCACTAAGCCTTGCTACTAAATTGATATGGTACAGCCTTTTAATCATTTTCTCCGTAAGTAATTAAGTCAGTTCTATGCATGAGTTAAGCCATAAAGCAAAATTCTCTTTAATGACAATTAGTTATTACTGTACCACGAAAATTATTTGAAGACCTTTTATTAGATTTGCACAGTAATACTAAAGTATTGCAGACTGAGGCCCAGGTATATCCTAGTGGATAGTGTATAGGTCTGTGAATCTGAGAGTTCATGGTCCACATCCCATTGTCCCAAAACGAGTTCCATACATGAGGTACTTCAAGAGTATAGTCAAATTCCAGTCTCTGTTTTCATAAGATAAGAGTAGCTCACCAGTTCTAAACTAAAAAGACTATCATAGATAATTTTTGTGTAGTTTTGCATAAACTTTTAGAAAAAAAAAAAGAAGTTGCAGGTTGATTGGTTTTCTATAAGTAGGTCTCGGCCTTAATAGCTTTCTAAATATCGTATCCATGTTATGGTATTCAAGTATAATGAATCAAATAAGTTGCTATCTTGCCAATAGACTATCATTTATATATTGCAAATTTTAGAATGTATTTTATGTCACTTAACTGTTGTGTTGGTAAGTGATTTGGGGTATACATGTTATTTTGTGTGGGATTTTTCTTATAGTAAAGCCGCATTGGGCTATCTACTGTGTCCACCAAAGGGAATCGAGCCCGTGATTTGAGCGTTATAACTCTTAAGACTTACTGCTATCCCAGCGGGGAATGATTTGTGGTGTGGTTCGCAATTTATAATTTCGGTGGAATTTTGTTTATTTGTAGGTAATAACAGAGCAACACAATAGGCTACCTGTGCGGGAATCGAAACCCGGTTTCTAGCGTTGTAAGTTGTGCTACTGGGGAGCCTAGTTTAATAACTGGAATGCATTTCTCTTTTTCTCTTGACACAACTGTTAAATTTAAGAAACTAAAGTCAGCTAATTCAAGAATATTATCCCCGTTTATCTTATATTTTGTTTTTATAAATCTGTAATTATTAGTATGCGATATCTCAATATGAAAAAGCATTCTAATGTATTTAACTATTATCAATCAACGCAAATACTAACGAAATCGACACTAGGACAATATTCAAAGTTTTAGTGCTTTATTTGTTATGTTAAACGTTAAGGATCAAGGAATGCGTCACTGTTTTAAACATTTCCATAAAATAGGGCTCAAATTAGCTTTATTTCGGAATTTTTGTATTTAGATGCTAAGGGGTAAGCCTCGGTGAGTCAGCGGTAAAACTAAGGGTTCATGACACTAAAATTAAGGTTTCAAAGCATGTATTGGGAAGATCACAGATACCCCAATGTGTATCTTTGTCACACCAAACATGTTTGCTCTTTCAGCCGTAGCGACGTTATAATGTGACGATCAATCCCACTATTCGTTGGTAAAAGAGTGGCCCAGGAGTTGGCGGTGGGTGGTGATGACTAGCTGCCTTCCCTCTAGTCTTACACTGCTAAATTAGGGACGGCTAGCGCAGATAGCCCTCGTGTAGCTTTGCGCGAAATTCAAAAAACAAACAAACGTGTATCTTTGTGCTTAATAACTAACCAAACAAACAATAATACTATAATCTATAATACTAAATGTTTTCTGCTTTATAAAGATTACCCAACATTTACGTTAATTTCAATGTCTTAATGGAAAAGAACGTAACACAACAGTAATTTCTTCTCTTGAATAACATTGAATAATCAAACTTAACATGTAAAGAAGCGAAAAAAACAGAAAGCATCGAAGGTTAACGGCTGACAAATAAGTTTAAAATTCAAACTACAATGAGGGAAAGGTAATACGTTTCTCGGTAAGAAAAGAATACAAACAAATAAGTAACATAATCGTAAAAATACGTCGTATATCAGAATTATCTCTTGTTTGTAAGGCTTATATCTAAACAAATTAGAGATAAAAATAAAAATACAATTATAAGTTAAGAAAGTTACGGATATAGTGCACAAATCTACAAAATCTCTTTAAAATACCCAATTACTACTGCTCTACGGTCAGTTGTGGGAAATAAATAATTTCATGGAACATAAATAAAATCTAACTGTTGAAATTAGCGAAGCTAAACATCTGTGTTTAGCTTTAATATTTATTCTTCTAGTTTTTACTTCATTTCACATGTCAGGTTTGCGCCATAAACTACTTCTAATAGACGAAATAAAAGCACATTCAATTTAATAAGGATTGAAGTTCAAAGTAAAACACTGAATCATACACATCAAATTGGACAGATTACACTAGAAATGAAACTTTGTAATCTTTAGCTAACGTTGAGCGATATTCTACTGAACGTTCAATTAGAATGCAGAAAGTAATCCATAATCCGAGTCATTTTGTTAATTTATTTCATATGAAAGTTATTGGGAAACCTTGAATGGGTTTATTTACCTTATATGTACCTAAAATCAATAAAGACTTTCGAAGCTAACTGAATGCAGAAAGTTAATCTATGAACTGTATATTACATATATCCACGTGGATATATAATGTGGTCATACAGAAAAATTATACCTTTGTATAGTTTATTCAACTACTGTCTAAACGCATACAACGTTCTGCCTATCTTCAATTTTTCCGCGTCATTCTGAAGGAAAAAAATGCAAAAAGTATTTAATAAAAAGATGAACATTTCTCAAAATATGAGACATGTTGCGGGTACGACAAGATGTTGGTCAGATTAGTGACAGAAAGCTCCTTTTAATTGTGTTGTTTTTTTTATTTTGTGCAAAGCTACAGGAGGGATATCTGCACTAGCCGTCCCTAATTTAGCAGTGTAAGACTAGATAGAAGGCAGCTAGTCATCACCACCCAACGCCAACTCTTGGGCTAATCTTTTACCAACAAATAGTGGGATTGACCGCACATTATAACGCCCCTACGGCTGTAAAAAATATTAAAAGAAAAACTATGGATGATAAAAATAAAAGGTAGATGACATTTTTTTCTCAATATTGAATTTAATATTTATTTTTCTACTAAACAGCAACAGTTTCGATAATATACCTAACATACAGATTGTCCCGATGAACTATTGCACAATAACAAATTTTCAATTGCTTTTATAAACAAATAATTACTACCATATCAATTTTAGTTTGTTTGTTTGTTTTTGTTTTTTTGGAATTTCGCACAAAGCTACTCGAGGGCTATCTGTGCTTGCCGTCCCTAATTTAGCAGTGCAAAACTAGAGGGAAGGCAGCTAGTCATCACCACCCACCGCCAACTCTTGGGCTACTCTTTTACCAACAAATAGTGGGATTGACCGTCACATTATAACGCCCCCACGGACAGTGGACTTTAAAAAAATTAACACCCCCTGGAAACCTTAGTTACGCAATAACGAGATGAATTCTTTCGGGGACTAGAAATATGATCCTAAGAATACATATCTACATCTGAATTAATTTTATTCGTTTATTTCAGATTTAAAGTAACTACTGAGATTTGCTTCAAGATATTCAAAGCTGATCAGCTGAACAATAGTATTTTAATTAAATGTCAATGTTACCGATCAAATTAAGGCTTTATAATTTTATTTACTTTATTAGATCACATTTATATAACACTTTCTAATTTTAACTTAAGTTTAATACGTAATAGAAGTTACTGTTAACTCAGCGACTTCAGTCACTGATGTTTAACATAAATATTGGAAGTACGTAATTATGAAGTAAATAAATTGAAACAATATGTAACTTTATGGCTTTGCAACTATAGAACAAAAGTGATAAGTGTTTAGAAATTAATTTCCATGCATTTAAAAAAAACAAACAAACAGGAAAAGCTGTTTAAATTAATTACATGGCAAGTAATATGTATATGTGAGCTACGCAGGGAATCTATTTGCTGTAGGCTCTGTTGTAGTAAAAAAGGTAGATTTATTGTGTGTGCCTATTTAAGATATATGGACTACTTTCCTAATATCTGCCAAATACCTGATTTGTGGCTCAAAAATTAGGTTATGGCATAAACAGAAATAAAAGTAAAAATATAGACGATAATTCGTTTGGAACAAGATATACCAAAACTGATAAATATAAAAGTATTTGAAATTTAATTCGACATGCTATCACAACTAGCAATTTTTTGTTCTTTTAAAATATATGATTAAAATGTTATTAGTCAAATTCTTTGTTTCAGTTACTATATTGAGAGACATTCATTTATAAATTCCTTGTTGTTTCTCAAATTTACTAGTAAGTTTGTTTCTCCTTATCATTAATTAATTAACTATGATTAGTAAACAAAACAAATCGTTAAAAGAGATGCAGTTTTTATTATAAGCAGAATGTTGTATATGTGGAAGTAATGCAGAGTTACGTGGTAAAACACTCGACTGCATACTGCATACTTCAACCTATTTATGAAATGAGTGGACATAGTTGTTTTCATTTTGGAAATTCTCATTGGTCAAAAATGTACATCTGTTTAAAGTAAAATTTTATCATGGTTTTCTTATGACATCGTAAGGTACTTTACATTATTACGAACCTTGCAATGTCTCGCTGAGTTCCTACAGTGTATACCTTTTTACATAAACGTCTATTCAGACCCTTTTATGCGAGAAAAAGAAGCTATAAGTATACTTGAACTCAAACGTTGGGTGATATTTAATAAGCACAACAAAACAATGTAACTTAGTATTACTTACATTGCACCATTTTATCCATGTGCTGTAAAACACAATTCATATTCAGTTTAGCTTCCATTCACTATGTTCAGTCTCTTATCTTTACATTTACAAAACTTTCAGTTGTAACTACGAACGTCTTATTTAATCTCGAAGACGGTATTCAGGATCGACATATAATGTTTGAGTGTCTCTCTTTTTCCAGGTGATTGAGAATGTGTCGTTGGCGTCGAAGTTCTTCTACATTTATTTAGAGACATTCTGAAGTACATCTAGACAATTTTCAACAATCCACTGTGATAGAACGGTTTCTATTCTCATGATGATTCTCTATGTTTTATAAACATTAAACAGTTGTCCGCTGTATAAGATTGAATAACAAACTAGGCACAATTCCATAATACATACACCAAAATTAATTTAAGTTACTATGTGATGAGTTGAAAAAGACTCTCAAACTCCATAAATATTATATAAAATCACAATTATATGAGTTCTAACTGTGCTTGTTGAGGACCCTTGAATAAAAGAAACTGCAGTCCACAACAGAGGGCGTAGCGAATCAAAGAACGCCTTAAACTTCTACAGCACACAATATGCTTCAAATTTTATTTTTTAGACAAACAGCAATGGTATTTTTCTCAGAATGCACTCGCTATCTACATCACTGAAGATCACTCTCACTACAGTAAATGATGTTGTATTATTGAGACATAACTTGGCCTGCCTCTAGAAAAAAAAATCACAATGCAAACAAATACAAGAGATATATTCTGTAACGAAAACAACATGAAATTAAACAACTCCTAAAAATCACACAAAAGTTATTGAAATAACTTTTTAAGAGAAGTCAGAATTGAATCAACGATCTATCTTGCACGAATATAATACGGCAAAGATCAAATGAATATGATGCAAAATAAGCTCTTTAACAACGTATGAATATAAAAATATGAATAAACAATTTATCATTAAAAAATAAAATACAAAAAACGTACATTATCGAAAATTATGTAAATAAAGAAACACACACAAGGCATGCCTTCTAACATTACTTAACAGATACCACATCATAAAAATAAGCTATTCATCATAATAGTACCTTTAACAGAAATGAACCTGTTAATAATTGTTGGTGCTTGCACAAAGAACTTACAATGAAATTCACAAAAAAGATAGAATACTTTATTACCAAAAACAATTTTTTTAATAATGAATAATTGAACACACAAACATTTTCAAGAAATGTCAATATAAAACAAATCATATTAAGATGACAAAATAGTATAAAATCAGTTCATACATGTACCCATTTTAAATGTATTGATATACTTGAAGTAGCCAAAAAAATTAAGAGTGTGAAGTCATATATGGATAAAAATTAGATCATAAAGAAAAATGTAACCATTTTGTTTACTGAAGAAAAGGAGTAATATTATATATTGCTCACAAAAAGCCAAGGTAGCCTTTCTGGTCTTTGAAGAAGGGTAAAGGTCTCTATTTTAAACTCATGTTGGATCAGCTATCCACACATATTAAATCATAACGAACTACTTTGAATTATCAAAGACACAAAATTTAGTCATACAAAAAATTTTATTGATTAAATAAAATGTAATCATTGAAGTTACCACACACAAGAGTTGCTGTTATGATAATACATGACAGCTCGATTCTTAATAAGTCGAACACTGACAACGTAGAACATACTGTTCAGTGTTCTAGATTATCGTGAACATATTCTTCACAGAGCACACTCTTGTGTTGAAAACACACATTATACAGAGCACACTATTCAGCAACTTGATTGTTACAAAAGAAACAGAAAGGAAGAAAAATATTTTAAATCCAGATGTGTAGATTTTCCAAATCGAAACGTAAAGTTCAAAATTAGTTTAAAAAGTAAAGTAAAAAGTTGTTGTTTTCTTCCATCAGTTCTAAAAAAAGACTATATAGCAACATTAGATGGAGCCTGTATGCGGAAGATCTCTTCAACATTCTCTTTCATATGCACAACAACAGCCTCCGTCTGTCAGAGAGATCCCTGGAGTTTTGTGTTATTGTTACAGCCCTTTAGTGTGGCACTTTTCATACAGAAACACAGGTCGTTAAACAAACACATGTGAAGGTGTGCAAAACTTTCAGGAAATGAAGTCAAAATCAAGATAACCAAAGGAGTCCCAAGTCACTAAGCTTTATCGGGTCTAGCGCTTAACTTTTCTCTCTTTCATGAAAATGCACCATCTGACGAATATTTCATTGTTGAGTACATAAGTAAAGCGAGAGAAAGTTAGTTATTCTATTTAACGAAACCTGGTGGCCTGGCATGGACAAGCGCGTAAGGCGTGCGACTCGTAATCCGAGGGTCGCGGGTTCGCGCCCGCGTCGCGCTAAACATGCTCGCCCCCCCAGCCGTGGGGGTGTATAATGTTACGGTCAATCCCACTATTCGTTGATAAAAGAGTAGCCCAAGAGTTGGCGGTGGGTGGTGATGACTAGCTGACTTCCCTCTAGTCTTACACTGCTAAATTAGGGACGGCTAGCACAGATAGCCCTCGAGTAGCTTTGTGCGAAATTCCAAAACAAACAAACCGAAACCTGTAAATAAAGTACACTGGCTGCAGGCATGGAAATTTTAAAAAACAAATTGTACTCAATAAGAGGTTAGGAAGCCTGTAGTGTGTTTGTATACCACACAGTGTAGTAGCAATGAAATCCAGGTGGTGCTATAACTCATACAACAGATGTTGTCTAAAGTAGAATAAAAATAAATTTATTTCATAACTATTTTCTAACACAGTGAACAAATGGTGTAAAATCGTAATGTGTAATGTGTAAGCCTTAGGCATACATAACGTAGTAGACCTAAAAACCCTGTTGCAAGATACGAGTGTATATAAAAAAATTCTTAACTTGTGGTTCAAACTGTTTTAAATATTTAAAGAAAGTTTACAACTGTAATGAATATTTCACTATTAAATTGTTTAATATTTATAAAGTTCTGATGTAATTTTGCATCAATGAAAAAAATCAACAAATTTTGATTTTTCTGGCAGATTCGTTTACTTTCGGACCAGGAGTGGCTTATTAGTTAATGTGCCTAAAAAGTGAATCGAATGATTCGTGGTTAACGAACCGTTTTCTACAAAATACGCTGTCCGTTTTTGGCCGTTATTGCGCTGTATGATTCAACCAAATATCAGTGGACCTTCACTGCCCATGAATATTTTTAAATAGCTCCCTCTCTACCAGTCCATCAGATCAAAATTAGATGCTTCTATACGAATACAAGGATTAGGCAGAGTAATGGAAACATTACAGCATTAGAACAATGTGAAATTGATCAAACACGTTTTTTGTTTGTTTTTTACCATCAGGTATATATATATATATTTACTATTAGTCAATCAAAACTCCTTCTATTTGTGAAGTAATAATGGTGGTGAAAATATGTTTCCAAACTCGGTTTCAAGAACTGATCATAAAGGTTAGATAATATTTAAATTTGTTGTCTTTGGTGATTAAGTTAAATGCTAAACTATTTCTCGTGGTTAGGGTGCTTCACTCGCATTTTGCAGGTCGCGGGTTCGATTCCCCGTCCCTCTAACCCCATTTGGCCTTTTAGCCATGGAGGTGTTATATTATGTCGACTAATTCTACTATTTCTTGGTAAAAGAGTAGTCCAAAAGTCAGCAATGGGTGGTGATGACATGCTGCATTCCCCCTAGTCTTTCATTGTTAAATTAGGGTCGGCTAGTGCAGATAGGCCTCGGATAGCTTGTGCAAAATTCTAAACAAACAAATCAAACCTTCCTAATGGTCATTTTATCTTTAACAGTCTCAGCTGAATTAATCGGTACAATATCGTTCTAGAACAGGAAAGCTTTGCTAAGAGATAATCATTATCTACAATAAGATTTGAATAATAATTATCTCTCATTTGTAACTTCAATGAGATAATCGGCTGTAAACTATTCCACAAAATGTTTTTCGTACTATTATTAAGCTTTCACCATGCTTGAATGATAGCGCAAAGCATTCAAAGTTGTATTTTTTTATTTTTACTGCACATGACAATGTACATTTGATGGGTTTTATTTGGTTTGTTATGAATTTCGAGCAAAGCTACACGAGTGCTATTTCCGATTGTCGTTTCTACATTAGCAGTGATAAACTAGAGGGAAGGCAACTAGTCAACACCACTTATTGCTAACTCTTGGGCTACTCTTTTACCAACAAACATTAGAGTTTACTGGAACCTTATAACACCTCCCTCCACCCCACGGTCGAAAGAGCAAGCATTTCCAGTTACAGGAATATATAAACTTGTTATCATCAGATTACGAGACGAACGCCTTAATCACCAGGCCATATTTCATGAAAAAACTGTAAAACTGTGACTAAACCATAATGTTCCTCTGGATACAGTTACTGTTATGGATTTTTGTCACCGAAGATCAGGCAAATATTCACTTATGTAATTGTGCATTTCTGTAAATTAGTTTTTTTCAAATTAAGGAACAAAGTAGTTATCTGTTTGTCCCTTATTTAACTACTTCTAAGTTCTTGGAACAAGAGACTTCTCCAATCTCCCATTTTTGCTGCTATTCAGCATTTATTATCTTTACCATAAGTTAACCTTAACTGTATTCATAAGTAGCGCCAGGATCTTAAACACACACAAAAAGAACAAAAACTTTTTAACATTTACTATAACGCAACCAAAGACTGTCAATTAATTAGCCACATGAAGATAAACTGGGCGCATGTATCCTTAGTTTCACAGTGTTTCCTTTTATCTCAAATATATCACACGTTGTTTTTGCCTTGACTGTATTTGTAAGTAAGTTGTATAATATATATCTTTGTAGTTTCCAAAACAGTCAAACTCGTTAAGTGCACACACAAACTACATTAGAGTTGAAGTTACGAAGTCACTGTATTCAAAGAAATCGAAAAGAGCCAAGAGGATGGAAGAAAGCAAATTACAAGAAACGGCAAAAGAAACTGTTCCAAGACAAGTTCAAGAGAGATGAAGAATAACTAGAAGAAAAGCACAAGAGACAGCTGATGAAACTCCTGCAAGACTAGCTCTTGGTAGGGACAAAAACTGCTAAAAGGAGAGTAGAGATACCTGATGAAAATGTTACAAGATATGATCGAGGTAGGAAAAGAACAGGTAGAGCAAAATAATCTGTTGTAGAAGTTATTGTTAGAAAAGAACACGATAGAGAATATGGTGTTTAAATAATGGCTGCTGCTGTTGAATGGAGATCTTAAATTTATTTTAAACCAACTTCTGATTAAAGTCTAAATCATAATTATGATCAGTGTCTGCATATGATGTTAGAGAATAACTTATAAACTGTAATTTTTGCAGAGCAAAAAGATACTCAATGAAAGACCAGGACTGTGTTGTGATAATGGCAACGTTGGACTGCAATCTTTGAGAAAGGCATCACTACCTCTTATTGAACTCTTTCAAAGAAGTACCGAAGAATCTGGAACAAACTAACCGATATCTGTATACCTAAAGCACAAAAATTTATGTGTCTGTTCGTTTGTCCATCATCTAATTACTACTACGTTGCTAAGCCAATCTCAACCAGACTTCAGGAGATGATAGTTTGGAACAAGTACTACTACGTTGCTAAGCCAATCTCAACCAGACTTTAGGAGATGATAGTTTGGAGCAAGAAGCAAGTTAATGGGAGGTTGACAACTCCTTCATTTTCGTTATTAATGTCTTTGAGCATTTATTATCTTTGACGTTAGTTAACGTTAAGTATATTAATAGATGACGCCAAGTCATTATATAAAAAACTATTAAATTTTCTATAACACAACATACATAGTGTGGAAAAGCATCTCGTATATTTCCGACTGTGTACAAGTACTGTCTGTGGAGGAGTGCAATGAAGACAACGGCCACCGTTACTGTAATAATAATTACACTTAACTGAAGTTTCTACTCCAACAGCCATCATAAGACTGGTATGAAGAGCCGTTTATTGAGTTACACCCACTTTCTACTTTGACCCATAACATTTCAACTTCGGTACAAGATACTTCTGCAGACAAAAATGCATTCTAAAGATGGATAGTATGAGTATTAAATTTTTATAATAGAGTTTTCAAACTCTCTTTGTGAACCTGAAGATGACTTAAGAAGGTCGAAACACAGTTCTCTACTTTATTTTAATAAAAGTTTAATACCCATACCACCTGTGCTTAGAATACATTTTTATTTCAAGTGGGTTTCTGGTAATCACGAACTTCTACAGCCAATGACCATCACGTAATTAATCGCGTGAAACGATGCGAAAGAATATTAAGAGCTAGATGTTAAAAGTACGTAATATAAACCACGCCTACAGCCACTAGTTTGGTCACTACCTCTTCAATCGAAGTCACTCTGACCATCGCTTAGCGTGTACTATATCTTAAGTTTATACCTATTGAGTTACTAAATCTGTAACAAAACCGTTGCTGAGTTAGTAATAAATACTGTAATAACATGCTATGTTATAAATACATTATGCAATAGTTAAGACATTTCTCTTATATATCATAGCATCCGCCTCTCATATTTTTACCTCATAACTTGTTTGTTTGGGAATTTCGCACAAAGCTACTCGAGGGCTATCTGTGCTAGCCGTCCCTAATTTAGCAGTGTAAGACTAGAGGGAAGGCAGTTAGTCATCACCACCCACCGCCAACTCTTGGGCTACTCTTTTACCAACGAATAGTGGGATTGACCGTCACATTATACACCCCCACGGCTGGGAGGGCGAGCATGTTTAGCGCGACGCGGGCGCGAACCCGCGACCCTCGGATTACGAGTCGCACGCCTTACGCGGTAGGCCATGCCAGGCCTTACCTCATAACCCTGATAAAGGACGAATACTTCAGCTTGTACTTTTATAAATAAAAATTGTAGTTTGTCTAATTTTTCATTTTTATTAGCACGTATAAGCCAGTATTTATCTTCACCTGTTACGTAAATAACGTAATGTACGGTCTTGAGAGCATATTAGAAAACGGATAAATTATGGATGTAAATTTTATGTATAAGCTTGAGTAAATCTTTTCTTTTTTTTTCATATGAGCATACGATGATTTGGTACGTGCTTCTGGAAACCTTTTTATTAGACATTCTAGTTACACTATTGTGGCGACATCTATCGGAAAGGTTATATATCTCTAACCTTATTTCTAAGAGGAAAGTTCTTGTGCGACTGATCGTGAATAAGTCTCAAAAGTTTCTCGAACTTGAAAATCAACACACGTATCGCTTTGACAATCTTCACAACTAATAGCTGGCCAAAAATATTCAGTAGACGTGGTAAGATAAAATAAAGAAAATAATAAAAGTTTCAAGTAGTGAAACTTAATACGAATCAGCGGTTTGAGTAATCCCCTCAAATTCATACAAAAATGTATTAACAGTTTCTCAGATATCATCTCAAGAAGAATAAACAATGAAATCACATTTAAAATTTGTTTGCTGGTAAGCACAAAGCTACACAATATGCTGTTTGTGCTGTGTGTATCTCGAGTATCGAAACCCGATTTATTTAACAGTGTGAACCCTTAGACTTAACGTTGAGTCACTAGAGGTCACCACGTTTAAAAACGGTATGGAGAACTTATAACACGAAAAGACGCTTTCAATTTATTATCACATGAAATCGTATTTAAAATACAAATGAACAGCAGAGAGTATTAATGATTCTCTGACTGTTGTGGGTTTGTGAAAATTATAATTTGCAATGAACAATTATATTATTTAACTTAATATATCGTACATTTACTGAATAACTTGAATTAAAATAAGGTAACGGGGTAATTTATGTAGTTAAAACAATGCCATTTTAACAATGCTTGATTGACTGAGACTTTGTCACAGCTGATAATTATACTTGGATTTCATCAATTCGTTGATCGGACGTGGCTTAGTGGTTAATATGTCTTGCTGCGAATCAAATAGTTCAAGGTTCAAGACGCCAGTCCACTAACCATGCTTTGTATTTTTAGCTGTCGGTGTGTTATAAAAGTCAATCCTATTATTTGGTTCCAAAATTCTTTATGGTTAATTGTTTAAGATTAGGAACGACTGTTTATGAATCCCTGTTGTCTCTGACCTACCTTATAGTCTGTGTGGTTCCATTCAATTTGAAATTATCTATTAAATTTGTAGCTTCTCTGAACGAGACTTATGTATTCTAAGATGCAAAAGGTTAGATGCGACAATAATATAGTAAGCAAAAAAAAAAAAAAAATGTTTGATTAATAGTTAATATTCTTGTTACCTACCTACTAATAATTATTTTTCGTATTTTGTTCTTTACAGCCAAAAAGACTTCAAATGAACATCACACAAACGTAAGTAAATCCAAAATAATACATCGAGACTAAATGCTTTTTTAAAAATAATTAATTTATTTTAATTTTTTTGAAGACTTTCCTAACCTACTGAGCCATTGACTCAGTCATGACGTAAAATATGTAGTGTGAGATATATAGAAGAATATACGTGCAAAATTTGAAATGCTTAATACAACACCGTTTCATACAAGTAAAATTTAAAACACTGTGACAGAAAATTTAAACTTAAATTGACTGTTAGATCAGAATAGGAAAATTTAGCTAAAGTTATCGATAAAGCTAATGATACAGAACAAAATATTCAACACATATTAGATCTCAGTAGAAAACTTAAATGTGCGTGTGTGTGTGTACAGAATTGGAAATAGTTGAGGAAAAGATGGATGAGACCGTGTATAAAATAACTACACGTGAATACAGTCAAACAAAGTAATGTGGTGATTACACTTATGATCTCAGAACAGAAAAACAGAGGACAAAGTAAGGAGTAATCCATTAGAAGTTTTTAGATAAAATTTTAGGATTCAGTTTCTGTATTAAAACATCGAAGAGATTCATGAAACTAGTACTGTTGGAACAAGAAGTGGTCGAGTGGTAAAACCAATAACTTTAAAAGTCATGTTAAGTAACTCAGTGTATGCTCTTTACGTGATTCACAAATATCCAGAAGGTGTATCGCAAATGTCTTCCCCGCATGTAGTGGTTTGAATTTTTCTCCAGTAGGATACACATTAATATGAAGTGGCCTTAATGAATGTGTATCTGATGAACACCACTGTTTAGGAGAGATGACTAAACCCAAAGGCTGAAATTGGTATACAACCTTAAAGAACAGGATTAGTAGGCCCGGTAAAGGATTCTTTTTACAGAGGAGGAATTCAGATAAAAAAATGTTCAAAACCAACGGAAATACTAACACGGTTAACGTAAAATATCAATAGTGAAGCATGCTAGAATATAGATTATATCTCAGCCAATAGTGTTAAAGATCTAAACAGCACTGATGGAGTCCAGACAGCTGACATTTTAAATCTTATTATCATCCATCATTTTATTCACTAAGGAACAAGATATGTTGGGGAGATATTGATCTCCAAGCAATATAGTGATCCCAAGTATGTAGCATATATGGTGAAATGATATCCGAAAGGAAAACGAAACTGATGAATTTGTAAAGTCAGCGCCAATATTAATATTATTAAGGTTTAGTGGATTAATGCGGAGACCGAAAAAATGAAATTACAACGAACAAATTTAACTGTATTGTACGAGGTAATACATAACATTTAGGTCAATATTTCACTCTAAGAGTCCTTGGTATAGCTACGTATGTTAAATATTTGTTTAAAACGTGTATATAATATTTCACTCTTCAAGATATCAATAAAACACACACAACAGAACAGTGGA
The DNA here is from genome assembly GCF_004210375.1 of Tachypleus tridentatus. Taxonomy (NCBI): domain Eukaryota; kingdom Metazoa; phylum Arthropoda; class Merostomata; order Xiphosura; family Limulidae; genus Tachypleus; species Tachypleus tridentatus. The sequence goes on along the minus strand of NC_134837.1, from coordinate 242,937,346 downwards.
AGTGCATTAAATAACTTACTTGACTTTATTTTGTATTTTTTATATTAGTGTATAATACAAATAATAAACTGAACATTTATATGATACTTAATGTTTGTGGCTCCTGCACGTTGATTAATGTTAATAAAATACATTTCTAAATATACATACTTCAAGATAAGACCTGTATCATGTGACATGAAACAGGAACTCTTGGGATAGTTTTATCATTTTCCTCTTCATCATTAGATTTGTTGCTCTTAATAAACAGACAAAAAGAAATACTGCACAGAGTGAAAATTTTCATTTCTTTTTGTTGTGGAAAGTTTTCAAGATCGAACAATCTACACTAAACTTTGCATAATGTTTTCCAGAGTTTTAATTTTTATAGTATGTTTCCTCAAATCTGTATTGATTTAGCATAAATCTTCAAAAGGGCGAGGATGCTTATGATAGCCTTAGTACGTGTAAATGGTTAGATGCAGCTGTTTTAAAGTGCCCTCAAAACAATTCTACAGAAACGTATAGTTTCGTTCCCTATAGCGTGAATTGGTATATCTCCTTAGGGCTAAGCTTTCAATATTCTTTGAATAACACGGTTGTTTGATAAACATTATTTTTATTTGCATAAGTCGTGAACATCGAGAAATGTATTAGTATTTTGACATCTGATTAGTAGAAGTAACGTTAAGAAAGTAAAATAGATTTTAGTTTATAGCCTAAACATTTTTAAGACTTATTTTCATCCAATTCAAGTGTGTTATTAAAACCACTTTCTATGTACCATATACAGTGGTACCTCGGTTCTCGAACTTAATCCATTCCAGAAGGCTGTTCGAAAACCGATTTGTTCGAAAACCGAATCAGTTTTTCCCATAAGAAATACTGTAAATTAAATTAATCCGTTACAGACCTCCAAAAATTACGCATTATAAAGCATTTTAAGTTAAAATATTGCTTATTTATATCTGTATAATAATACTTACATGCATAAAGTCAACCACAAAAACTATAAACACAATAAAAAACAATAAATGTAAATTTAACTGTACTTTACCTGTACTGAGGAGAACTGGCGGCGTAAATGAAAGGTGATGAGGAACTTGGAGAGTAGGAGGGTTATTATTGTTTGGAAAGGGAGTCACCTTCCATAAAAACGTCAGATAACTCTCCTTCTGGGGTTCTTTCTCTTTTCTGTCTCTTTGAACCGCTGCAACCTGCTTGAGACTCACTGGATCTATTTCTCACTAAAAACTTGTCTAATGAGGTTTGTTTCTGTCTCCATTTTAAAATGTTTCTGAAGTAAGACATGGCATTGTCATTGAAAAGGTTTATGCTGCGGTTTGCTACAGCTTTGTCAGGGTGAACTTTTTCCACAAAACTTTGTAACTCCATTTTTCACACATTTCCTTGATAAGTGAACTAGGAACATCCTCCCTTCCCTCCTCCTCATCTGAAGACACTTCTTCAGTTGCCTTCTGTTGCTGCTCCTTTTGAAGGTCTTGGAGTTCTTCCATGGTGAGCTCAGTGTTGTGGTCTTCCATCAACTCCTCCACATCATCACCACTCACATTCAAGCCCATACACTTGCCTAGTGAGACAATATCCTCAACAACAGGCTCAGCCTCAAAGCCTTCAAAGTCTCTATCTGCTACTGAGTCTGGCCACAATTTCTTCCAGGCTGAGTTCATGGTCCTCAAAGACACTTCCCTCAAGGCTTTGTCTATGATCCTCAAGCAATAGAGGATATTAAATTGATTTTTCCAGAACTCTCTGAGGGTTAACTATGTGTCAGAGGTAACTTCAAAGCACCATTGAAACAGTGCTTTGGTGTAGAGTTTCTTAAAGTTCGATATGATCTGCCGGTCCATGGGCTGAATGGAAGGAGTCGTGTTAGGGGGCAAGAGCTTCACCGTAATGAAACTGTACTCTTCCACCAACCCATCCTTCAAGACTGGTGGGTGAGCAGGTGCATTGTCCATTACAAGAAGGGTCTTGAGTGGCAACTGTTTTTCCGTGAGGTAATTCTTTACACTTGGGGCAAACACTTCATGCACCCACTCCATAAAAAAAGCCTGGTTATCCATGCTTTACTATTAGCCCTCCACATGACATTTAGTTTACTTTACAGGACATTATTTTTCTTAAAAACCCTCGGGTGCTCAGAATGGTACACAAACAAAGGCTTAAGTTTTAAGTCCCCACTTGCATTACTACATAGCAATAGAGTCAGCCTCTCCTTCATTGGCTTGTGTCCTAGCAGTGACTTCTCCTCCTTGGTGATATCGGTCCTCTTTGACATTTTCTTCCAAAAGAGGCCTGTCTCATCACAGTTGAACACTTGTTGGGGAATAAAACCCTCAGCTTCTACATAGTCCTTAAATTCCCTAACAAATTTATCAGCAGCGTCTTTGTTAGAACTGGCACCCTCCCCATGTCTCACCACACCATGTATGCCACTTTTCTTCCTAAATTTTTCAAACCACCCCCTACTAGCCTTGAAGGCATGATTTGTATCAGCACTCGTTCCAGGGGTGTTTTTTAGGAAGTCAGCATGCAACTGCTTTGCTTTCTCACAAATGATGGTCTCAGAAATGTTATCACCAGTTAGCGGTTTTTCGTTTACCCAAATCAACAACAGTTTTTCTACCTCTTCCATTGCTTGTGATCTTTGTTTAGTAAGCACTGTCACTCCTTTTGCAACATCAGCTTCTTTGATGACCTCTTTATTTTTCAGTATGGTGCAGACTGTAGACTTCGCCATACCAAACTGTGTAGCAAGGTCAGACACACGAACACCACTCTCATGCTTCGCTATGAGATCTTTTTTCATCTCTATTGTGGCTCTAACAACTTTTCTTTTTGGTTTGCTGCTTTCATTATCCTTCTTTGACCCCATGGTGGTTTATTTAATCAGAATATTTAGAAAAACAATAAAAAGAAAAACGAGAACGTTCACAGCAGATTTTAGCGGGGGTGTGGACTGAGCAACAGGTGCGGGTAAAATGTTTTGGGCAAGCTTGGCGTGGACCGAAAATGGTCGAAGGGTCGTTCGGGTCATCAGTTGGGTTATTTTGGGGGTTCGGGCCACGACAGCTTGGTTCGACAACCGAGTTTATGTTCGACAACAGAGACATTTTTTTTCAAACAATATGTTCGAAAACCGAATTGTTCGAGAAGGGAGTCGTTCAAGAATCGAGGTACCACTGTAACATGTTAACATTCGAGATGAAATAAATAAGTGAAACGTTTTTATCATCCAATACAAATTTCGATTTTGAGAGTTTAGTCAGTTTTATTGCAAACCCATAAAATTTAAGGCGCTAAGTTACTAATAAGTACACAAATTCGGCAATGAATACTATATACAAAATTGACGTTGGTTGTGGTGTTCAATTATGTAAAGATGTTTTATTACTCAAGGTTGATATTAAAAATAATTACTCGTTAGCAGTTTTATTAGCATTTAAATGAACGTTCCTTTTAATATTAAGGTGGTGATTTCTGTTACTACTTGATAATATTTGCTACCATTCAGTTTGTTGTTTAGAGCTTCAGATAATAAGATATATTTGGATTATTAAACGCTTTAAGAATCCGATTAATATCTAAACCGAAAGACAAAAGAAAGAAAATATTTGCCAACTGTGATCTATTGAAAAGGATCAATTAAACATATATTTTTAAAGATTTATAAAAATCTATAAGCATTGGATAGTGATTTTCACACTTGCATATAGAGCATGTATAATACATAAACATAAGTCATCATCTTTTTCCATCATGCAATTTTGGTGCATAGTCGAGACTGGTATTAAACACTGAAGTTATTGACTTAGTGTATTCCTGTCACTCAGAGATAAGGTTGAGAGTTTTTAACAGTATAATTCTCTCTAGCGACAATACACATTTTAAAGATGGAGAAGTATATTGCCGAAGTTCATAAAAAAAACTGTAATAGTACAATAACATAATAATGAAAAATTATTAAAGAATTAAAATATTAACAAAATACTTCCGACTAATTTCAATAGATCAAACTTGCCATTTTCTTAACAGATACAGTAAAACTGTTCTCAATAAGTTTAGACCTAAAACGGTTCCGATTCATCTGTAAAGAACACAAACCTCCAGTCTGACTAACCCCTCTGTTTGTGTTTCAATGCTTATTTCAACTTTTGGCTCAATCATTTTTTCTCACCAATGGTATTCAGGCAGTTAAACGTTTACTGATAGCATTTGATGCTAAGGTCTATCTTAATGTTCGTGCGGTAACGCCCACATTTGTATTTACAGTAAGATTGATGACAACATCTGTACCCGGTCGCCATCATCTATCTCGTATGTTTCTACAGCCAAAACAATTATTTCTACACGCTTATCATACAGTGTTTTAGTCCTGTATTTACACTACTGATAATGGGTAAGTATAGCTTACTGTGCTTTTACAGGCTTTGTACTGTCGTGGAACTTCCTTATTGGTCGAGTAACAACCATTCACAACATACATTATGAACATGTATTCGAGTGCTATTCATTTTCACATAATAAATAAATGTTTTTCTTTAGTACATTTTTATTACCTTTGTTCTCACTGTTTCTTTAATTACGCATGTATATAAAAGTAAATTGCTTTAATTCTAGAAATTACATTATTTGTAAACAGACAATCAAATTATAAATCTGTAACAGCAATGGAAGTTAGTATGAAAACCAAAAAATGAAATGTCTATTATGAGAGTTTAACCTTTTTTTTTTTAAATCGTTGGGGATATTCAATTTATCGGAACGATCCAAACGCAAATATGAAAAGATAAATTAGAGGTTAAGGGCTGAGGAATAATTATTTAAAAGATGGAGTTTGGGAACAGAATTTATATGAATATTGGCTGATTTATTTATACTATCAGGTTCCTCTTATATCGAAATATTATATTAGGGGTAAGTGTCTTCCCCAAGCTGGCTACACATAACGAAACCTAGTATGACGTGAAACATTGTTGGTTTGTTTGTTTTTTGAATTTCGCGCAAAGCTACACGAGGGCTATCTACACTAGTCGTCTCTAATTTAGCAGTGTAAGACTAGAGGGAAGGCAGCTAGTCATCACCACACACCACCAACTCTTGGGCTATTCTTTTTCCAACGAATAGTGGGATTGACCGTCACATTATAATGCCCCCACGGCTGAAAGGGCGAGCATGTCTGGTGTGACGGAGAATCTAACACACAAACCTCAGATTACGAGTCGAACGCCTTAACCCACCTGGCCTAAAAAGGAGGAGCATCTCTAGTGTTGCGGAGAATTGAACCCGCGACCCTTAGAGCGCCATAACCACCTGGCCATGCCGAGCACTAACTGTGTTGGTCAAAATACTTAATTTCTATTTGAAATTTGCTTTTGGATCGTGTTTGATAGAAGAAATATTAAAAGAAGCTCATAATAGATTACATCGTGTGTATGTATATATATATATATACCATGTAATTTATAAATATATATATATATATATACACACACACACCATGTAATTTATACACATCTGAAAAAAAAGTTAAATTGCTTTTAAATTCTATTTAACTGAATAAAATAAACATCATTAAATTTAAGTAAAAAAAAACTTAATTCTTTCCAACTGCAACATCATGTTAATTACATCTTCAGAAAAAATAAAGCCCCCACGGCTGAAAGGGCGAGTATGTTTGGTGTGACGGGGATTTGAACCCACGACCCCAGGATTACAAGTCGCGTGCCTTAACCACCTGGCCATGGGGTGTGTGTTGGTATTTACTTGCTGAAAGTCCTGGCGCTATTCCTCTTAATCATTTTGTATAGCATTACTATTTCTTGTGTTTCTGGTATAGGCCCCCCTTTGTAAGACGTTATAATTATATTCTCTAATCTTAGCAGTCGTGCCCGTTTCGTAACTGTTTTCTTTAATCATGTCACGGACGTGGAGGCACGTAAGTTATAATTGAAGGTCTCAGGTCTTTACCATCTAGATGTACTTGCTTCACGAATCTTAAAAAATGTATTTCTAAAGTAAAATAAAAATTTTAAACTTATTTTAGAATTTAACTTTTTAAAATTGTATTAAACATGTCTGAGTGTTAATACTTATTTATTTTTACGATTATATCAGAAATTTGTTAAAATAAATAAACAAAAATGCGTATCGTGTACAACGGAATTTCATATTCACTAACACGTGTCACATGTTTTTTTCTAGCATGAGGCTACACAGTATTTTATATGCGATGTGCTCGCCACAGGGATCGAACATCGAGATTTAGTATTATAAACCTCGACGTTATTGCTGAGGTAACACATTTCCCATGATTTATCCAACAACACAAGTAAAATGTTTTGACGAAATTAAGAATAATTTTTATAAAAGTCAAGAGGTGTAAAAAATAATAAGAAATAACTTAACTAAACCCACATAAGTAAAATGCAATTAAAAATCATTTAATGCAACTTGAATACTACAGTGGCAGTCGCGATAAACTGAAGAAAAAAATGCAACAGAAAACATGAGGAAAGGCCTAAAAATATCTTTTTGTAGAGCATTGGAATCATATGGTAGCATTACTCTTTTGTCTGCATTAGTTCGTCCTGGTGATGTCAGCCTATAGCAAAACGCAAGATGTTCACTTTTCAAAAGATTTGTATTAACGTTTGAGAAAGTATAAAGTATTGTACCTATTGACATTCAGTTATTTAACTTCTCTCTATAGAGATTAATTAGTATTCTTAAGATATCACAAGTTTATTTCTTAATAAATAAAACTTGATAAAATATTTGTATTTACTTGGAGGTTTAATTATAACCATGCCTGTGTCTGTAGCCATGATAAGGAACTGCGTGACCATACGTTGGATAAGGAACTGCGTGACCACACGTTGGATAACTTACAGCGTAGCCAAAGTAAAAGTTTTCAAGTCTTTGGTGTCCCTTTCCACCACCATGACGATAACCATGATAAGGGTAAGCGTTTCCATAACCCTATAAGGATAGCTGTACCCACCTCTGTATCCGAAAGCCGATCTAGTAACTTGTGTAAGTTTTTAATTCTTCAAGTTCTCTATTTTTAAACTTTAGAACGTCAAAGTTGAAGGATAATTAATATAAAATCATTGTTGTGTAATATGTTTAAAATGTAGGTGATATTTCTATTGTTTTAGATCTTCACTTTTATAACTGCATACTGAAAGTATGCAGTTTGCCACAAATCTATAAATCGAATAAAATAAACAGTTTTTTTTTTCTGGTTAATGTATCAGGGGTTTTCTTTGTGTGCAGTTGATTACAAATTGGATAAATATATATAGAATATTTAAGAGTATAAAATTTCATTCCAGACTTATTAAGTACTTGTGTTTACTAGAGTATTATTCATTTTATGGATCATTTGAAACAATATTATATGGTTGAATGCATTTTTGAGTTACTGTTAAATATACAAATCTGTTCAGTTTAAGAGTTATTATTTATTTTATTTAGTGATCTAATCTAATATTTAATGATTATTTGGTTTTAGAGAACGAGACAATTATTTTAAAGCTCTGGATAAAACAGTAGTAAGTAATAGCGTAATGATTTTTCTGTACATACGTATGATTTGTATTGAATATATTATTTTAAAACAAGGTGATTGTTTGCTGTCCATTTACTGTTGACATTCATCACCAACAAGTCTCAAAGACCTGCTATAAAAAATCCCAGTCTCACAAAACTTAACAATTACTTTGGTTTTCTATCATAATGTATGTTTTTTTTACATTTTCGAAGCTAGAAAGAAATAGATAATATATTATCACTTGAGCTGTAATTGAAATGAATTAAATTAAATGCAATAAAAGTGAAACTCTTTTAATATAAATGTAACATTTACCAGTAAATCACAGCGGGTGTTTGCAAACCTTACATTAAAGATTTTTGCTATAGCCTCATCATTGTCTATAACACATTGGGAAAAATATTAAGTTCTATTAAGCTAATAGAGTTAATCTACTATGTAAAGACTTCTCATCCAAGAGAATGTGTCACCAATTTCATCATTTTGTGTCGCATGAAATCCGGATAGATCTTAAGTGCCTTCGAGGCGCGAGAAAGATTAACTAATTGATAGACTTAAGGTAACAAATACCTGAGAAAGAACACCCTCCTATTTCCCGTGAACTGTAAGCAAATAACAAAACAACCACTCTCTATTCACATGCAAATGTGTGGTAAATAACTCTAATAAGGTTTACTTTTACTCTGATACGACTAAGTAGTGCTATGAGAAACAAAAGACACTCCAAAAACGACGGTATTTTTATATGTGACCTACCTAGCTACTAAGACCAGCGCCGCAGTCAAATTTACCACCCAACATCCAAGTTAAGGTGTTGACTGTAACACTTATAACGCATCTACAATTTAAATCATGGAGTAAGGGATATCTGTGACATCGCATGAATTTGAACCTAATCCGTTAGTTCCGAAATTCAGAGCTCCATCACAAGACTAATGCAGCGGTTGTTGTTGTATACACAATGAGCTATCTGTGCTCTGCCCACCACGGGTATCGAAACCCGGTTTTTAGCGTTGTACATCCGCAGACATACCGCTGAGCCACTGTGGGGCCTAATGCAGCGGTCACAAGACAAATGCTGCAATAATATACAAATTTAAAGCGATCATGAACAAGTTTATAAGATAAGCTAAGTGTCGTAATATACCTGATCTCTGTATGTTATAAGATTAGTATTACAAACGTGTAGGTTCTAAGTGTAAAAATATTATAGTGTTACTACTTTTGTAAGCAGTACTCTATTGAACGATAAAGTCCACGTATCTAATAGTTTTAAACAAAAGTACTAAGTGCGCGTGTGTGGTTTGCACTGATTACAACAATTTAATGTGCATGATAGTTAAATAGGGTTCCTAAATAGTTTTTTTACTAAAGAAGGGTACTTTTAGTTAATTTTCATTAAGAGTTGAATTGTGTCAAATAGATATTGTAATATATTAATACGTATTATTATTTTCATTATTACAAGTATGTTGTACTTAAATATTTATACTTAACCGAAATAAATGGACTTATGGTTACTTAATAAAGTAGTTTAAACTGTTTTAATTATTATAAACTGTTTACTTGTTCCAGTCATCATCTTGATTTGATTTAAACACACTAGATGGCTTGTTAAATTTATAGCGTACACACAGTATTTGTGACACGCCTTTTGGCTTTATAGTGTACACTTTTGGCTTTGTTGTGTAAGCATTAAGTCTTTATAAGCAGTGCCTGAAAGACACCTTTTGGTTTTAAAGTGTATACAGATATTCTTTGTTAGTATTACCTGAGAAACTCTTATTGGTGCGTAACTCGCAAACTGAGGGTTATGGGTTCGAATCTTTATTCCACCAAACATGCTCGCCTCTTCAGTTGGGGCATTATTATGTGACGGTCAATCCCACTATCTGTTGGTAAAAGAGTAGCCCAAGAGTGGGTGGTGGGTGGTGATGACTAACTGCCTTCACATTAGCAGTGTTTCATTGCTAAATAGTGACGGCTAGTGCAGATAGCCTTCTTGTAGCTTTGCGCGAAATTTAAACCAAAGTATTTAGGGAATGTCTTTGAGAGTAGTGTTTGGAATATATATACTACACGGCCAAAGGTATGTGGACAACCCTTCTAATTAGCGGTTTCGGCTATTTCAGCCACATCCATTGTTAACAGGTGCATAAAATCAAGCATACAGCCATGCAATCTCCATAGACAAACATTGGTAGTAGAATGGGTCGTACTGAAGAGCTCAGTGACTTTCAACGTGGTACTGTCATAGGATGCTACCTATCCAACAAGTCAGTTCATCAAGTTTCTGCTAGAGTTGCCCCTGCCAACTGTAAGTGCTGTTATTGTGAAGTGGAAACGTCCAGGAAAAACAACAACTCAGCCACGAAGTGGTAGGCCACACAAGCTCACAGAACGGGACCGCCGAGTACTGAAGCGCGTAAACATCGTCTGTCCACAGTTGTAATACTCACTACCAAGTTCTGGAAGCAACGTCAATACAAGAACTGTTCGTCGGGAGATTCATAAAATGGGTTTCCATGGCCGGGCAGCCGCACACAAGCCTATGATTACCATACGCAATGCTAAGCGTCGGCTGGAATGGTGTAAAGCACACCGCCATTGGACTCTGGAGTAGTGGAAACGCGTTCTCTGGCAGTCAGACGAACAAATCTAGGTTTGACGGATGCCAGGAAAACGCTACTGTCTGAATGCATAGTGTTAAATGTAAAGTTTTGTGGAAGAGAAATAATGGTCTGGGATTGTTTGTCATGGTTTGGGCTAAGCTCTTTAGTTCCAGTAAAGGGAAATCTTAATGCTACAGCATACAATGACATTCTAGAAGAATTGTGTGCTTCTAACTTTGTGGCAGCAGTTTGGGGAACGCTCTTTTTTGTTTCAACATGACAATGCTCCCTGACCCGGCATAGCCAAGCGTGTTAAGGCGTACGACTCGTAATCTAAGGGTCGCGGGTTTGCATCCCTCTCGCGCTAAACATGCTCGCCCTTTCAGCCGTGGGGGCGTTATGACGTGACGGTCAATCCCATTATTCGTTGGTAAAAGAGTAGCTCAAGAGTTGGCGGTGGGTGGTGATGACTAGCTGCCTTCCCTCTAGTCTTACACTGCTAAATTAGGGACGGCTAGCACAGATAGCCCTCGAGTAGCTTTGTGCAAAATTCAAAAACAAACAATGCTCCCGTGCACAAAGCGAGGTCCATAAAGACATGGTTTGTCGAGGTTGATGTGGAAGAACTCGAGTGGCCTGCACAGAGCTCTGACCTTAACCCATCGAACACCTTTGGGATAAATTGGAACGCCAACTGTGAGCCTGACCTTCCCACCCAACATCATTGCTCGATCTCACTGATGCTCTTGTGGCTGAATAGGAGCGACTCTCCGCAGCAATGTTCCAAATTCTAGTGAAAAGCCTTCCCAGAAGAGTGGAGGCTGTTATAGTAGCAAAGGGGAGACTAACTCCGTATTAATGTCCATGGTTTTGAACAAGATGTTCAACAAGCACATACGGGTGTGATGGCCGGGTGTCCACATACTTCTGGCCATGTAGTGTATGTTGATTATTCAATTTGCCAAGTGAACTTAGAGAAACAATATCTGGGACACACCGATTTTAGATATAACTTACATCAAAAATATTTCAAGTAAATAGATTATGCTACAAATATAATAGTTGTCGATTTAGACAGGACGTATATAAAGGTAGAAGCTACTTGCATTAATATTTTTGTTCATTTAATGTTCTGCACTATCGAAAATATATTTAGATAATTCATAGTTTTTAATCATTACTTTTTATTTCACATATGTATTGAGAGGAAAGATTTATTTTCTCTCAGAAGCTTCTAATGTAACTTTTAAACTGATGTCAAATTTCTAATAATTTATTTTTTGATACACACTATTCATTTTGTAACTTATCCGGAAAAATAACACATGTTGATGCAAGCAGTAAGGGTACCCAGTAATTCAACAGATTTATAATGCTAAAATCCGAGGTTCGATTCCTCGCGGTGAACATAATAGATAGCTCAACATGTCTTGCTCTAAAAGAAACGAACATATCAAGCATCAGGAAAGTGCATCTTTAAGAATTAATGTGAATGTAAAATAGTAAAGTTATCTCTTTCTTTTTCATACAATCAACTCGTTAAACATGAGAGCTATCATAAACGATTAACATTTATTGTTCACTGAAATCGTGAATAATGTACCGTAAAACCCGTCTAAGACGAAATCGCACAGGACCGAGTAAAATTTCCGGTTCAAATAGGTTTTCTGGCTCAGACATAGTGAACATGTATTTCCTTAACGGAACGTTATACGTGCTTGACTCAAGGGAAGTAAGACATTTGTGAATAAAGTTATTATACTGTTTATGCTTTATATATTACAATAAGAAAAAAACAGACATTGAAAATATACATAAATACACAAAATATTAATTAAATTTATTTGAAGAAAGTGTCCAATTTCAACTGTTTTGTTTTTATAATGAACTTTCTCCTGTGGTTGAAAAAGAACGTCAATTTCAAGGCGTTTTCATAAAGTTCATTTCCCCCTTCAATTTTGCAGACAATTTGATAACGCTTTTTTTTTTTTTTAATTTCGCGCAAAGTGTAAGACTAGAGCAGTGGTTCCCAACCAGGGGTGGTCACACTCCTTGGAGGTGCGAGATAGCGTTCAAGGGGGTACGAAATAACATTTGTTTTGGCCATTTTCACCTTTATTCTTAAATAAATAATTACTGTGAGGGGCGCGGGGCATAAAAAAGGTTGGGAACTACTGGACTAGAGGGAAGGTTGCTAGTCTTCACCACCCACCTCGCCAACTCTTGGGCTGCTCTTTTACCAACGAATAGTGGGATTGAGCGTCACATTTAATGTCCCCACGGTTGAAAGGGCAAGCATGTTTGGTGCGACGAGGATTCGAACCCACGACCTTCAGATTACGAGTCGAACGCCTTATCCCACGTGGCCATGCCGGGCCGTTTGATAGCGTTGATATAAGTTAACACTTTCGATGAAGTAGGAATTTCAATTTCCTCACTATCTTTTCCATTTTGTTCGTCTTGTGAATCTCTCACATTGTTACCTTCTTGCGATTTTATTGTAGATTTTAAATCAATTTCTGTTAAAACATTCTTTTCGACGTTCACAAAACTTTCTGCATTCACAGAATCATCTACATCAATTTTCTCAATAAGGAGTTTGAATTTCACTAGAATCACCATAACAAACAACTTCTCCACAATCCTACCATTATCAAGAATAAATCCATAGTTTTGAAAGCACTTTATTATGCATTTATTTTTTACGTATTTGATTTAATGACTTAAAAATGTAACGGTATCTAACATGTCAGTTTTCATGGTCATTTCAGATGTTCACTTACAGTCGTCAATGTTTGCAATAATATACTGAAACATCAATTTTCTGTATTTCAATTTTATACACTGTATAATTCCATTATCTAGTGGCTCTTGAACTGTTGTTGTATATGGAAGAAGAAATACTAAACTAACACTTGAAAGTTGAACTTTCAGGTGACAAGTTGCATTATCGAGGAAAAGTATAATATATATATTTTCTTGTTCCATTCTTTTGTTTAATTTCTTTAAAAATTCTTCAAATATAGCACTTGTCATCCATACTTTATTATTCGCTTTCCATTCCACAGGAAGTTGATTCTTCCTTAAATTTTTTAAACAGCGCGGATTTTCACTTTTACCTATTATCCATGGTAAATTTTCCTTAAATTTTAAAATTACGGAAGACTGGAATTTATTTTTTTCGTGAGAATTATTTAAAAAGCAGAATTTTGCACATAAAAGACAAATACATTTCCATAAATCATTAATCTAATTTAACTGCAAAATAATGACGGCAGCAAAAAGAACAGAACATATTTAACCAATATTTAGCAAAATGTCTGAGAATTTATTGATATTTAAACAAATTATTAATTAAACAAGAATTTATTAATATTTAAAGAAATTATTAATTAAATAAGAAATTAATATTTAATCAAAACATTTTTTTTGTCTTACTCAGGTTCTAATCCTACTTGTTGATAGATGAAAGATAGTTTTCCGTGCGCGTTACGCAGGTTCCGCCATATAGAGGGCCTTTTAAAAGAGAAAGATCATGCTGCAAAATTTTGATATTTCCGGCTTGTACAGGTTTCCGCCCTATGCAGTTTCCAGCTTAGACAGGTTTTACTATGTGTGTGTGTGTATATATACAAACTGAAAACAAATACTCATATGTATTTTCAATGCTGATGTTGTGTTTAAAGGTTTTTATGATAAAGTGAGGATATTATAAAATATTGTTTTAAGCGGTCACGTGTTTCAAGAGTTTATAAGAAAGTTTTACATTTTCCCTTCTCTTGATGGTTACACCACATTCAAAGCAGACTTCCCAATGAAAGCAAATCAGTAATCATACAGGAAAAGCTTGATTAACCGGAAGAAATAAAATACTGAAATGTTATTGTTATTACAGGTCATAAAGACTGCAAAAAGTTAGATGACTTAGAAAAGAATTTTGCACAGAAAGCGAAAACCAATAAATATCGTTAAACTTAGAACTAGATAAATGTGCAATATAAACGATAAAAACGTGTTTTTTTTGTAAGACTACACTGTGACCAATAAAGAAAAGATGAAGTACAAATTGAAGAAAGTTCATGCTTGGACACCTCACTGAAGTTCAATCCAAAAGTCAGCGATTTATTAAAATTAATGATGAAGATTTTTTTATACAAGAGTGACTTGTCTTATCTATTCTGCTTATATAGAAGTATCCTTGATAAGACTAAGTGATCTACTTTCAACAAAGATTCTACGAAGAAGAACAAACACGCAATAGTGTCATCTTTTCCTTCGCACTTCTGTGATTCTAAAGTTCTGTACCTTTTAGGATTGGGAAATATTTATAAAATGTATGTTAACTTACTCTCCCAAGAAGGCGATTGAAACAAAACAGAAATCTATAACACAAAACTAATGTTAAGTTCATAGAAACTAGTTTGATTTAGTAGCTCAATAAACTGAAAGGCACAACCAGAACTGGATTTACCTTCTCTGCTTCCCCGAAACTAAACTGACTCAGATCGAGTCTTTGTTGCTAGTGCTGTGAAGTTTACCAGCTTTACTTACTTAACTGTTTAATGCATGAAAATGTTGATTAACACAAATTTATGTTGAATTAACAGCTTTATTAAAATATGTATCAATATTATAAACACTAAGCAATTTTAGTTACAGTTTCGGAAAAAAGAAGTCAATCATTTCACAGTCTGAGTCACGTTCATTAGGATATCATTTCACATTTCTGGAGCGTAGTTTTCAATAGTCGAAGTCATCAGTAACATATTCGTATGAAAATGTTTAAAAATTTCCGAATCAATGGCAAGTAAAGATAAGCTATTCAATCTTTCTTGGCTTAATGATGACTTTATATAATTATTAGTGCGTTTTAAATAAGAAGAAGATCTCTCAGCACTACAAGTGGTAACTAGCATGCAAACAAAAATGCACAAGGATATGTTTAGATCCAAATAAATCATTACAATTTATCAACTCTCATTAATTATGAAATTCTGAAGTTATAGAGATTCATAGCCTGAGCCTTCAAATTATTAACAGTTAGATTAATGATTTTTCTCATAGAAACTGAACCTTTTATCCACCAATTGGTAGGTTCTGCTCTCCACAGGGTAACCTTTCAAGGACCGATGAAAATATATTAAGTCTGAATTTATACTTCGCAGTCAGTTGACTCTCATCAAATACTAGTTTTCTCCTCCTATATCTAGCTATAGCCATGTCATAATTTTCTAGACATGATAGTTTTTAACGTTTTTTTCAAACTCGTCGAGATCATTTCTAGATCCTTGACAAAGATTGAGAAGAACACCATAGAGTCTCGCAACGGTTCCTATTTGTATAACGTTACTCTGTGGGTTCTGGCTGGTGGTATTGAGTCTATCCAAAATGGAGCTCCACAACACGGTTTTGATGTCAGTTTCCAGCCGCTCCAAGTTTTTTCCATCGAGTCGCTGGCTTATTGAAATGTTCTTCCTCGGTTGTATCCATGTCTTGAATTATCTCCTTCCACGATTTTCCTCAGACTGCGGTATGCATCGTCGCTCGCTGATCATACTGTGATGGGCAAAGCTTTGACGAAATTGCCTTCAGATTATGTGAAGTTATCACTTCTTTGCTGTTGGTGGACACAGATAAAAGTTGTACGGTTATTGAATCGTTACAAGGAAAGAAATTACTTCCAAGTAGCACTCAGCAACACATGTTCTCAAAAGATTTCATTAATTTACTAAACAAGGTATATACACAGTTAAAGAGTTTCTTTCCTTGATCCCATCTTGGAGACCAAAATAAGGATCAGACATGTGGCTATCACTGTCGTAAGACTGGTTTCTGGATTTGAATAACTCAAGTTGGTAAAACCCCAGTGTATTGGTAACTAATTTGAATACTCAGCTTTACGTGCTGGGCTTGAAATGAACTTTAGAAATCGTTTCAGAGAGATACTGTTATTTTTAACATACCAAATAGTGAAGGACAATTGGTCAACGTATGTTTTATCCACTGTTATCAGCTCTTACAGGACAATATTTACTGGCTTTCACTTTAGCTGTTGGCCCGGCATGGCCAAACGTGTTAAGGCGTGCGACTCGTAATCCGAGGGTCGCGGGTTCGCATCCCCGTCACGCCAAACATGCTCGCCCTTTCAGCCGTGGGGGCGTTATAATGTGATGGTCAATCCCACTATTCGTTGGTAAAAGAGTAGCCCAAGAGTTGGTGGTGGGTGGTGATGACTAGCTGCCTTCCCTCTAGTCTTACACTACTAAATTAGGGACGGCTAGCACAGATAGCCCTCGAGTAGCTTTGTGCGAAATTCATAAACAAAACAAACAAACACTTTAGCTGTTATCATTTCTAACAATTTGACTGCCATGAATTCAATAATGTCAATTAATTGTTAAACTTTAACATTCTGATATACTGTATTTTTCGAAGTACATATAAAAGATAAACTTTAAAAAATTAGTAATAACAAATCACAAAACTTGTAGCATAAAAATTCTTGATTTATATTAACAGAATGCTAGCGATCAGTCATATATACTTTTATAAGTTTAAATAAAAGTATAAATAAATATAATATTAAAAAGACGTTGATATATAAATTGTTATTCTAATAAGCAAAATAAAACTTTCTAATAAAACCTGTAATATTTAACCACTATTAAAAAATATTATAGAACTATTTGGACGTTTTTCAAGAATTTTTAAGTCACTACATTTACTGACCTAGTTTCAGACACATCTTTTATTCAAGTTGCCTCCTTTGCTCGGTTTGCCGCCCACATTCGAGTTGCCGCCTTTATTAAAGTGGCCCAGCATGGCCAAGCGTGTTAAGGCGTGGGACTCGTAATCTGAGGGTCGCGGGTTCGCATCCCCGTCGCGCCAAATATGCTCACTCTTGCAGCCGTGGGGGCGTTATAATGTGACGTTCAATCCAACTATTCGTTGGTAAAAGAGTAGCCCAAGAGTTGGCGGTGGGTGGTGATGACTAGCTGCCTTCCCTCTAGCCTTACACTGTTAAATTAGGGAAGGCTAGCGCAGATAGCCCTCGAGTAGCTTTGAGCAAAATTCAAAAACAAACAAAGAAACAAAACTAGAACACAGGATGAAGTTACATTACTTGTTACTGCGCGTACAAAACTATATAAACATTTTGATGTATGATAGATCTGGGATTAAGAGCTGTTCGAAGTCCAAGTATGACACCAAATTCAAAAACATCTGTACACAAAGTTTTATTACAGAAGAAAAAAAATATACCAGTGCATAAAATAAATATCAACAATAACCATCGTTATGGTGTGAACGCCTTTTACTTTTGTTATAAGACAATAATACTAGATTTATTGTATTTTAAACACCAAATTTCTTTCTGGTATTTAGTGTATTTCAGAGAAGAAGAGTTTGTAATAGCATTTTAACCACTAAACCTTAAAAATGAGTTAATACGTATATTTGATTTTGACATATATATATATATATATATATATAAAGACAGTGGACTATCGTCACATGACAAATATGATTTTAATCATGCGTCTTTTAAAACAACGTTTATAACGAAAGAACTGTTATTTTAACAGCTTATATAAACAGCATACGTACCACGACTATGTTTGTTGCATCTCAGCCGATGTGATGATTGAAACCCAATTGTTCGTGGACACTGATGAGGTGGTGAGGATTTCCTAAACCGCTATAATTCAATAACAAGCTGTGAATAGAACGATAAATAGGATTTCACATTTATTTTCAGTATCCTAAATAGCATGAACGATGAATAATTGATAAATAGCATTAAGTTAAATGTTCGTAAAATCATATATAAATTGGTTTGTTTGTTTTGAATTTCGCGCAAAACTACTCGAGAACTATATGTGTTACCTGACCTTATTTTAGCAGTGTAAGACTAGAGGGACGGCAGCTAGTAATCATCATCCACCGCTAATTCTTGGGTTACTCCTTTACCAACAAATAGTTGGATTGACTGTCTCATTATAACACCACCCATGGCTGAAAAGGCGAGCATGTTTGGTGCGATGGGGATTTGAATCCGCTACCTCATATTACGAGTCTAATGTTCTAACACATGGCCATGCCGGGCCTCATGTATGTATAGGTTTATTGTGGGAAGAAGAAGAGAACTAAAACCAACATACATCTTCATTTTTATTTAAATAATGGCGGTTTGTTCGAAGTTAAACACAAAGCTGAATAATGGGCTATATGTGTTCTGCCCACCATGGGTTTGTAGCGAGCTGATAACGACGACGCTAAAAAAGGCTAATATTTTTTTCGTTTGTCCTGAATGATAACTCCTTTCCGGTGAGATAGCTGTAAGATTACAAACAGTGCTAAAATTTCAGGTTCGATTTCTCGCGGTGGACACAGTAGTTAGCACAACGTAGCTTTTTTCTAGAACAGGTAAACAAACACTAAATTAATATGCGTATACTAATAAGCAAATGAACTTAAATGAATTAGAATTAACTGTCGTCAAATAGTTTATGTTTTTATTCTCTAGTTTCATACGTTCCTGGTGCCCCAACGGCATATCTGCGGACTTGTACTTTTACAAGTCGGGTTTCGATATTTGTGGTGGGCAGAACACAAATAATCCTTTGTGTAGCTTTGCACTTAATAACAAACAACACTGGAATTTTTTTTCACCCTAGGACATTCACTGACGATAAAAAGAAGAAATATTTAGATTTTACCTAAGTAACAATTATTAAAGAAACAAAATTACTTAACGACAATGGTAAACATAATTCTCTTAGACGTGCATCAGCAAAAACTTAGCAATCTAAATTAAAATACGGCATACGAATAATCTAATTATGAAACTCGAAACTAATCCTGGATCCAAAAAGAAACGATTTGTTTATTTGGAATTTCGCGCAAAGCTACATGAGGACTATCTGCGCTAGTTGTCCCTAACTTTGCAGCATAAGACTAGAACGAATACAGTTAGTTATCACCACCAACCGCCAACTCTTTGACTACTCTTTTACCAACGAATAGTGGGATTGATCGTAACATTATATGCCCCAATGACTAAAATAGCGAACATGTTTGGTGAGATGGGGATTCGCACCTACGACCCTCGGATTGCCTGCCAAGAGCCTTCACCACCTGACCATGCAGGGCCTCTTTAAAATAATTTTTTAAAGCAGCTATAGAATTGTTACTTTTCAACCTAATGGAGTTAAAAGTAAAAGAAGATGATATGAAGACAACATGAAATGACGAAAATAAATGTAAACACATTTCTAAATAAGTTTAAAAAGAAATATTGATTACTGTTTAAATCAACTTGTATTGAGGGGAAGAGACTTTGAGTTCTTGTGTTGATATGATAGCCACACCTATAGTTTATGTCTTAATAAAAAGTGGCCAAAAATTCAATTAATTGGTAATTCGCCGCAGACGTTTCCATCTTCTATGTAACCACCAGGTCATGCCAGGCCTTAAAACGACGAAGATTCGATAAAGGACTGACTTTCCTGTCGGCTGTATGATGGCGCCACCTTTTCGAAATCGGCATGTTTTCCGATGTCCCAATTTGATCTATTTTTATAGACCCAACATCATTCTTCGGTAAAACTATACATTTATTTATATCCGTATTAAACATATATACGTATATAAACGTATATACATATACCCGTATTAATAAATTATCTTCTTGCATATAGATATATACGTATTAAACTAATAAATACAAAGAAGAGTAGTTAAAATCTTTAATTATGACATCTTTAAAACCTTAAATAACTTGACCTTACGTAAAATTAAATATATGATATTATTTAATGTTTCTTGAGTAAATACACTTTAAACATAGTTGTGTCTTAAGAAACGAAAAATAAAACAATATGTATCTAATATCCTTGCTTACAATTACTTATTCTTGACATAGAACATGTAAACATTTTAATCATAAATATTCAACAATACATTTTGTCCCATTCTAGATGCGTACGAAAACCTTAAAGTCAGTTTCATTGTTATATGTTACGAAGTAGCGCTTTATGGCAAGCAAAAATAGAGTAAATGTTTGTTTAAAATACATTTCGAAAACAAGTAGGTATATATTAGTAGTATAATTAGGTGTATTAAACCCAAGACGTGATACTTTTATCCATTAGGTTTTAGAATATTATATTTCAAAGAAATACAAAGAGAAAAATAAAATGATTTTAACGGTACAAAATTGTAACAAATTAATCGAGATAATAATTTAACCACTCCTTACTCGTATTGTTCAGTTTTATACAATTATTTGATTAATAAAAAAAATCGTCTTTACACTTGCTTCAGTTACAACATTGGACACACAAAAGATAAAATACGATAAGAAATCTTACGTAAAATCACAGTAACGCAAAACATACAGATTCAATTACACACCACAGGATGGCGCAGTTTGATTTGCATTGGTTAGAAATTTTAAAGTGGTTTACTTTTAGCAATCAAAGCCACTGCTTTTCTTTATTTTTAAGTCTTAATCTTTGAGAATTTTTACTCCCTCTTCCGCTGCTAAGGCTAAGTTGTCTTTATTAGAGAAAGTGGTACAAATTTCATAGAAAATGGATATAATTTAAATCTTTTGTTTTTCTCTACCTATTAATTCTCTATTTTACATATAATGACTATAACCTCAAGGCACTGCATATGAGCGTGATCTGGCCAGGTGCGTTAAGGCGTTCGACTCGTAATCTGAGTGTCGCGGGTTCGAATCCCAGTCGCACCAAACATGCTTGCCCTTTCGGCCGTGGGGGCGTTATAATGTGACTGGTCAATCCCACTATTCGTTGGTAAAAGAATAGCCCAGGAGTTGGCGGTGGGTGGTGATGACCAACTGCATTCCCTCTAGTCTTACACTATTGAATTAGGGATAACAAACGCAGATAGCCCTTGAGTAGCTTTGCATGAAATTGAAAAAGAAAAAGAAACGAAGCACTGCATACAAATATAGTGTTAAATTTGTTATGCTAACATAGCTCTGAAGTGAAATAACTTATCTAATATAGTATGTATAATTATGCTTGCTGAAAATACATGCATAGTATTTTAAAGATGACATAAAATAATATATATGGTTACTATTTTAAATGTAAGAAAATAAATACAATAAATTGAGAAAGGAATTTGAAGTCATATGTAGTGCTTGACAATCACAAATTACCCCGAACTTTCTCCCTTGGGTTTTGTAGACGTCTTACAGCTTTGAAAAAGGTATAACTTTGTTGAACCGGTTAGTAGCCTACATGATATAATTATACTTGTAGTATATTACACCATTACAGGAATAACTTCTTTAAAAAGCCGATTACCTTAATACTTCTCCAATTTCAGCTGGATTTTAGTTTCTACAGAGGCCTGGGATAGCCAGGTGGTTAGGGCACTCTATTCGTAACTCGAGGGTCAAGGATTCGAATTCCTCGTCACACCAAATATGCTCGCCCTTTCAGCAGTGGGGCGTTATAATATGACGGGCAATCCCACTGTTTATAAGTAAAAGAGTAGCCAAAAGTTGGCGGTGGGTGATGATGACTAGCTGTCTTCCCTCCAGTGTTTCACTGCTAGATTAATGAAGGCTGGTGCAAATAGCCCTCGTCTAGCTTTGCGCGAAATTCAGAAAATAAACAAATAGTATTTACAGTTAAAGTTTGTGAAAAATTATTACGTAATTTGAATCAGTAAAATATTGCTCAAAGCTTTACTGTGTTCCCAGTAACTCGTCATTTGATTAATAAATTTAATTAATCCAAGAAATTTTCAGACGGACATGTCCAACTGTAGAAATAGCGGTAGTTGCTTTTAATGATTCCTTTGGAACTTGAATACAGTGAAATATGCTGTGAATTTACTTATCTTTAACTATTTCAAAAACATTTACATATTAGTCTTTGCCATACTAGCTTTGTAGACAGTTGTTAACACTTGAATTGCTGACTTTTTGTATTGTTCACTTTCGGAGGGGTTAAAGGTTAAAAACTGGCCAAGATTAGACGAAATCGACCATTTATTTACGTAAAATACATAAAAGATTGTAGCATTAATTAGAAGATTAATTTTAATGTCGATAGAATTTCAGGATTAACTGTATTAATTACGTCTTTTCAGAACCCCTTCTCTTCTCATAAATTCTGCAGATCATCGTTAATATTTACTGCCACTGGATGGCAGCAGCTGCAAATGACTATTTGGAAAAAAATTTGGAATTGTTTTTGAATTTCGCGCAAAGCTACACGTTCCTAATTTAGCAGTGGAAGACGTGAGAGAAGGCAGCTAGTGATTACCTCCCACCGCCAATTTTTGGGTTACTCTTTTACCAACAAATAGTGGGATTGACCTTCACTTATAACGCGACCACAGCTAAAAGGGCAGGGATGTTTGGTTTGACGAAGATTCGAATCAACGACCCTTAGATTACCACTGGAGCACCCTCGTCACCTGCCTATGCAGGACCAAACACTTGATGAACTAAATAGCTGTAAGGTGGCAATTTAAACATCTAATTTGAAGTAGTAACATAATAACTCTATCGGTTATACTACCACTATTTTGTATTTACTAATTATCGTTAATAAGATAATATATCTTCAATTTAAATGCCTTAATGAAATATTCATACTTTTATGACTTCTAGAAGTTGAAGTATAATTTCTTTAAAAACTTACTTCATAAAGACCATGCTTAAACATAAAAATAAGTCGTAATTAAAAGAGTTATAATATGCAGATTCTCGACCATATGTTTTCACTGATCTTTCATGAGTTATGACAAATCTAGAAGCCCGGCATGGCCAAGTGGTTAAAGTGCTCGACTTGTAATCCGAGGGTCGCGGGTTTGAATCGCCCTCGCACCAAACATGCTCGCCCTTTCAGCCGTGGGAGCATTATAATGTGACGATCAATCCCATTATTCGTTGGTAAAAGAGTAGCCCAAGAGTTGGCGGTGGGTGGTGATGACTAGCTGCCTTCCCTCTAGTCTTACACTGCTAAATTAGGGACGGCTAGCACAAATAGTCCTCGAGTAGCTTTGTGCGAAATTCAAAACCAAACAAAAACAAACAAACAAAACAAACAATATATTAAAAATTAATAAAACAATAGTGACATCATATCAATGACATCTCCTTTGGTCTAAAAAAAAACAACTTTTCTTCTTCAAAATGTTTAATTTTGTTACGGAATCCCCAGTCATTAATTTTTGTCTTCAACATGTAAAAAAAATTGTCTGTCCAAGCCAAAGTTGACAAGTGTGGATATCCCAAAGTGTTCCTTTTATATAATCTAATAGCAGGAAAGACAATGAAACGTGGCATTACAATTCAAATAAAATTATGCTACTAACAGGCAGTATCTTAGCCTACATAACTGTTGTTTTAATACAGGAGAAAAAAGTATACCAGTGGATAAAATATTGGGTCCATTCATTTAGATCAGCTTTTTAAAAGAAACAAAAATTAAGACAAATTTTATTTTACAAACGTATGAGTATTTTTGCTTTCAAAACTTATTATTAAAAGATTTATATTTCCACCAATGAAGCTTGAAATGAAGTTAGATTAAATGTTACATTGTACGGTCCTAGCGGCCAAAAGGGCAAACATGTGCAAGAAAGGGTTTCGATCTCGCGACTCTCAGACTGAGGTCAAGGCCTTAACCACCAACTCATGTCAAGATGCTATTACATAATGAAAGTCACCTCATTCTTGTGCTTCATGGTTTAGAATTACTAATTATGAGTTTGGTTAATGTCATTCTTATTTCCGTTAAATAAACCACGTGACCACTTCCATCAATGTAGATCCCCACTAATATTAAGTTTGGAAATCTTTCGCTGAGATAATAGACTTGAGTCGGCGTGGCATATATACTACACAAGTTGCAGGAACGTGTATTGTTCCACTGCAACTCATGCACTTAGGAATATAGTCTCCAATTAGTTCACAGATGTCGGCAGGGGTCTATGTTAGCGAATGTGGTGCATGAATTGATCCCATAGATGCACAATCGGATTGGGATCTGGTTATTATTCTGGCTAAAGGAAATGACTAGAGCTGATGTCGTATTCTCTCAACCTATTTCAAACAACACATTTGTAGTGAGTTGTTGCTTTATGATGCAGGAAGAGCTAACCTCTTGTTGAGGTGGGAAATTTAACGTTGTGAGATGGATGTCACCAGCTGCTACGTCTAGAAGAATTATGGATATTATTCGATCTTCTAATGATATCGAAAGACCCAACCCTTATCAGAGAAATATTTCCAATATCTTGATGCCATTTTAAGGAGCTGTGACTATCGGATGTATTTTTATTTTAATTTTGGTACAAAATAAAAGAAATAGGTTCAACTCATAGGTTCATTTGACACATTTACAAAGATTCATTGTATACAGTTTGTTCTTTGGGGCAAAAGATCAAACCATTTTAACATTTCAGTTGTTCAGTTTTCAACTGGTCAAATGCCGGACTGTGATTTAGTAGGTCTAAAGTTCGCGTCCCGTTATCGCAAAATCTTGCTCCGAACATCGTTTTCATGGGTGCATTATAATAAAGTGATGGTAATATCCTACTGTTCGACGATAGTTGTCTAAGAGTTGACGGTGGGTGCTGTTGATAAGCGGCTTTATTTCCCCTTTAGCAAATCAACTATAACTTTGAAAATGATAACACAGATAACATTTGTGTTGCTTTGCACAAATTTCTGAAAGAAAGAAAAAACTCGTCGTCGGTGCCGTGTGGTTTTCGGTGCTGGTAGTCGAATCTTATCCTCTGTTGAAAATCAATCAATTGGGACACAGCCTGACGTCTGTTGCATTGTACAAGTCTGTCCAATCATCTTTGTCTTAATCTGTCTTTAATGGTTGAGAATCATAGATTTTCTTACAGTGGAAGACGTATTCCTTCACAACTGCATCTGTAAATTTAGAGACTGATAGCAGATATCTTTGAACAGTTGGTCAGAGTAGCAATCTTGAAACACAAGGGTGGTGATTTTGAAAAAGCCAGTATCATTACCCTTCAAAAACTGGAATGGTCCTTACTTTTACCCATTATCTTGAAGAGTAACCATAATATAACTGGATTTCTACGCTAATAAGGCTCGTGTAGTGATTTGACATGTCACATAATTGGTATGCTTTGCATATGCACATATATCTTCAGTGCTATATAAATGCATGTTCGCAGACGGAATTGCAGTAAAGAGGTAGCCTGTGTATTAACTAAAAAATTAATCCGGGAAGTTTTAAATCAGTAATTTGAAAACCCTGTTGTTATTTTTGTGTGTATGTGCGAATAAACAATCTCATGGTTTTGTACAAATAGTGTCGAAGGTTTTGAAAATATACAACTGCTCCTTAGGTGTTTCTTATTGCTAGTCTCTATACAAAACCTTCGAACGTTTTTGGTACAGGTTTCAATATTTGATAAGTTTTTTTTCAGTGTTCACAACAACAGAATTATGATTGGTTTGTAATTTGAAAAGGTAAAAAGAAAATTACTTATAACATTGACAACACAGTCTTTCTTGAATAGTTTCGTTTTTGAGTTTACTTACTAATTCATTATAGTTTATCGTACGTTACATCTTTTACTGGAAGTGCTATTTGTTTTTGTAACAGGTGTGATCGTTATCGAGTACACAGAGAGTTTTGATTCCTTTTCACTGTTTGTTTTTAAGATGTTCATTTTAGGTAGTGTTAACATAAGCCCACAGATTATTTCTAATTCATGTTACAAAAGCATTAAAAAAAATCCTCCTCCGGAAAACGCTTGATAAGCGGTTCCATATTTCACAGGAAACCCTAATATCGCTCCAGTATCTCTCAAAGTAAGATTTGGATGCAATCAGTTACGTGGTCATTTGTCTTTTCGTATCTCTTTTTTCTTTATCTTTATTCGAATATGGGTCTTTATTTTTGTTTTATTTGGTAAGTTAAGAGAAACACGAAAAGGGAATGACATCTTTACGATGAAAATATAACCAGTAACATTTGTTCTTGACACGCACGCAGTACCTCAAAAAAAAAAAAACAATAAAGTGATTTGATAAAATATAATAAGTCTTAAAGAGTATATCGAAAATATAAAAAAAAATGGGACCAAAGTATTTATACCACGAAAAATGGCTAATACAAAATAAGCCATATTTCTATGATGATTTTAAACTTTAATGGAATAGAACGTAAGATTTCACAAGGATGAGTCGCCCTCTAGAACAGCGGTAAGTCAACGGATTTATAACTCTAAAATCAGGGGCTCTATTCCCCTGGTTGGCTCAGCAGATAGCCCGATGTGGCTTTGCTATAAAAAAAAAACAACACACACACAAGGATGAACAAAGAAAGGACATTCAAAATTAACACCATGTAACAGATTTAATGTAGCATACACCTGAAACACTGGCAAAAACAATGTTTTAATAGTTTTAGGAGTATATAGAGGCATTAAAAAAGTGTTAACGCGTTGTTGAATATCTTTTTGATGGTTAGAAGACTTAAGTTTTTGAAGTAGAAGGTAAATAAGTTAAATTAATAAATACTGGAGACATATTTCAACATATTTCTCTTGTTTCTAATAATTGTCATTACGCAATAAACGTAAATTGATCATTGACTATTTTTTCGTTTTCATATGACTAATACGAACCATTACAACCCATAAACCTTATCTTACATAACTTTTCTGGATTAATTGTTCATTTTAAGCACTTTATGTCGCTATTATAATGATTTATCTTGGTTTTCTAATCACAGTTTGTTCTCGTTTAGAGATAAGTTCTCCACTGGTACAGAGGTAAGTCTTCAGATTTACAACGCTAAAATCAGTGGTTCGATTCTCCTCTGTAAACAAGGCAGATAGCCGGAGATGGCTTTGTTGTAAGAAAATCACACAAACAATGGAAAATAAATTAAACTAGTTTGTGTCTCAAAAATTACAACACAAACTTTTATCCATCATACCCGTATAATAACGTAGTAGAAAAATTAAAGTAGTTATTAATTATACCTATTCTAAATAATATATTTCTATGTTAATAATAAAACAGTATCCTTTCAGTGGCTTATAAACACTAAAATATTGTTTAGATATCCGCGGCAGGCAAAATTAAGATAGTGCATTATGTAGTTCTTTTGTGTGTATGTGTATAATAAAAAACAAAAGAAAATAAGATAAAACGGTAATTGATTTTTGATTTTTCAAGTATTTCATCAAGAATTACCTAATTTTGTGTTGTGGTATGCTTTGTAATCCTTTATCCATTCATTTAGAATATGTCTGTATATTGTATTTCTTCAAATAATGCTTTTAACTTCCTCATCATTCCTGGGACTCCTATTCTCTAGCACTATAAACCGGATTTCGACACCCTTGATGGGCAGACTAAAGATAGCTCATTGTTTAGCTATGTGCTTAGCTATAAACAAACAAGGGCCCGGCATGGCCAGGTGGGTGAAGGCGTTCGACTCGTAATCCGAAGGTCGCGGATTCGAATTCTCGTCGCACCAAATATGCTCGCCCTTTCAGCCGTGGGGACGTATAATGTACGGTCAATCCCACTATTCGTTGGTAAAAGAGTAACCCAAGTGTTGGCTGTAGGTGGTGAGGACTAGCTGCCTTCCCTCTAGTCTTACACTCCAAAATTGGGGACGGCTAGCTTTGCGCGAAATTCAAATACCAAAAACAAACAAATAAACGTATTCTCTAATAAACTGTAAATCACTACCATTCTCCACTTTACTTTACTCTTCAAAATACGACTTTGTAAACCGTGCAACAATACATATAAATATATTAATACATTTCTTTAAGTCAGATTATCATCATTTGTAGTTTAGTAGGAATAGAAAAGGAAAAGAAATTTATGTCTAAACAAAGTCCTGTAATAGTTTTTAACATTAATTGTTGTCATCAATGACTTTGCTGTAACTAGACTTATCATTACAAAGCTCGTAAGAACCTTAACAAATATGGTATGACGTTTTTAGAAACAGTAATTTTTCGTTGTCCGCTTTATTTTATAAGATGGGTCAGTATTTGTTTTTAATTTTTAGATATTTTCTAGTTTTGATATTCTTGATTTAATATTGTAATTAAGAAAATGCTTTTGTGTTGCTTTTGAATTTTGCGCAAAGCTACACGAGAGATATCTGCACTCGCCGTCCCTCAGTAATATAAGACTAGAGGGAAGGCAGCTAGTCATCATCACCCACCGCCAATTCTTTTACCAATGAATAGTGAAATTGACCGTCATATTATAACGTCCCCACGGCTGAAAGGACGAGCATGTTTGGTGCGACGGAGATTCCAACCCGCGACCCTCGGATTACAAGTCGAACACAAGTCTTTTGTGTTACAAGATATAATAATGTATTACTAACAGAAGATACTGTTCAACACATATATTTTTACAGGTCAGAGGTCAAAATTAAAGCATAATCAATAAAACAATTAGTTGTTTTTTCACCTTACTACACATGATCGTGAAACAAACACCCGTTCTTATCATTTCACGGAATATACCACAGGAATTTCATTGTTATCCGATGAATAAGTATTGTTAACAGTTAAGCTTATACTTTAATTGTTTACCAAAAACCAACAAAAGTCGACTTTTATTACAAATTCTAATGTTTCTTATAGATTCATTTCACAAATTAAATCAGGCTCTAAAGAGAAAAACGTCACAATACGGGGGCGTATGGTAGGTGCAATTTTAGCATTACGTCATTGTTTCACTCGCTAAAGCAAACAACACTATTCAAACGACATCTTTTCGATTTATTTTCTTAGCTGTTTTTTTGTTTCAGTTTGGTCTATGAGCTTGAGAATTTCAAAGTTTGTAACATATAACTAATTGTCATACCGTTCACTTCATAAATGTCTTATGTTTTTTAAAAATGTCGCATAATTCACAGACAGTAATAGCTTTGGTTTTATTTTTCTCCTAATTTTGTATTCTATGAAAAAGGCGTGTTTTAGTCAATAAACCGAATTTAATATTATTGTTTATGCAAAACGTGTATTGTCGTATCAACCTAAGTTACGATATCTATATATATTCCTGTTCCTCATACGTTCTCACGTTTTTTGATCAATCAGCAACATGCTTGACGAGAAAATAATAAAGGGGAGAGGGTTGAATCCCCCTTCTAATTTCATATCAAATCAGTATACCTTGATACAGTGATATAGAATGACACGAGGAAAGTCATGAAGAAGAATAGAATCCCCCGTCCAATGTCATGTTGATAGACCTTTTGAAAACAGTGTGTCTTTCTTTTAAGTAGTAGCACCTTTATATGTTTTAATTTCAGTTTTAATAATTACTCTGCTAAAAAAAAAGAAAGCCCAATTTTTCATCTTTTGATGCAAACGAGTGTTGCTTCACCCGTCTAACTGGTATTCCATCTAGGAGTTAATATATATATGTATATATTCATAGATCGTTATTAATAATGGTACATTCCAATTGTATAGCTTTAAAGCTGTTTACGTAGTTTGTATAGCAGGAATTATTCTAAGGTATATTCAACTTCTAGAGAAAGAATAAACATCTGTAGAGTATTTTGATGATTAGATGTGCTGATGGTATTTTCGTCCCTGTACAAGCTCTATTGTAAAAATTCCAGAACAATGTTGAATAAAAAATAAAGAGAAAAAATTACTGTTTTAGTAAATCCACAAGAACCAACTTGTCTACAGTCTTGTGATTTACTAAAATCGTTAAAAACGTTATAAAAAACAATAATAAAATAGAAAGCCGTATTTAATAAATATGTTACTTTTACACGTAGTTATTAATTATTACACACACCTAAATTTACCTACTTTAATTGTTATATTAATATTTCATTCTGATATTTGATAAGAAAATGCAATTAAAACTTGGAACATGATTGACTTCAACCGCCTTCAGTTACCAAAGTGTTTTTTTTTTTTCATATCGTTCACTATCAGTGAGCTAAGGCGTGTAGAGTATCGTATTCAGTAGTTTTTTGTTTTATTCTCAATTATAATCAATCCTCAATCCAATCAACGGTCAAAAAAAGATGGTGTTTTCAGACTCATCTACTTCCCACTAAACACGTGTATAGCGCCATCACATCAGCAGAACAGAAACCAATAACAACTTATTACCTTCGTATTCATTAAAATACAGTTAGTTACAGACTAGATCAGCTCACAATATCTTCACAACGATTAAACCTTGCACTTAAATAACCACCTTCTTTCATTTGTAACTTAATTCATTATATGAGATGTAACGATTTGCTTTAAGTGAAACTGTTTACTGACAACCAATGAAGAGCTAATTAGAATAAAATAATCGATACAATGTAAATATAATACAGAAGAAAAAAACAAACATAACCTCATGGTGAGATTGATCACAATCTAGTAACAAAATTCTTTCTTATCTGTTTTTAAATCTTTCGTTTATTTGTTATCTGTTACAATCCGCTTGACTGGTTGTGGAGTATGATGGGTTGAATTTTCGCGCAAAGCTACACGATAGCTATCTGCGCTAGTCTTCCCTAATTTAGCAGTGTAAGACTAGAAGAAAAGCAGCTAGTCATCACCATCCAACGCCAACTCTTGGGCTATTTTTTACTAACGAATAGTGGAATTGACCGTAACATTAGAACGCCCCCACGGCTGGGAAAGAGATCATGTTTGGTTTGAGGGGAATTCGAACCCGTGATCCTCGGATTTGACCATGCCGGGCTATATGATATTTTATGATATAATTGTAGTGAAAAACAAGTGTATAATATAATGTATTATAGTGTATTGTAACATAGGGTAGTGTAATGCAGCGTAATGTTTTGAAGTCCACTGCTTTACTGTAGTATAATATATTGCAGCGAATGTTTTATAATATAGTGTATGGCTACATCACATCATGTACTATAATGTAGTGAAAATTCTTCCTGTTTTTCCATAATCAAGGTGAATGAAAATTCTGAAATGGATTGATATGTTGTTTAAGCAAACAAAATTACTTTAAAATTAGAATTTGTTAGTAGTGATTTAAACCTTACAGTTAAAATACATATGTTGACTTTAATCCTTGGGGTTACGTAACAACATACGGGCTGAATTTTATGATATAGTGTAGTTACTTCATAAATTTGTTTGTTCTGTACTTTTTTGTGAAACCACAGGATATCTGCGACAACCATAATTAATTTTGAACGTTTAGACAACAGAAAGACAATTAATCATACCTAATCAGATAATGGTGCTCAACCCTAACTCCTGTAGCATACTCATGGCTCTATAGTACAGAGCGCATCTTCGTGACACCGAGGCGCGAACCAAAATCCTCAGTTTAAGTGCATGAACTACTAGGTCACACTAGATATAAACCTTGAACACAAGTAAAATTCTGTGTAAAATGGTTAGATTAATCTCATACGAAATAAGCAACTCGTCTGAAGAGAAGTATACTATTTGCTTCTGAAAATCACAGTTCTGGTGGTACCACCAGAAAGCGGTGGGCAAGGTTGCCATGTTCTCCACTCAATGTAAGTCCAGACTTTTCTAGGACAAATGTAGATAGGAATAAGACGCTAACATACACGAAGTTCAAAGATGCATAAGAAGTATTCAGGGTCGGACTGGCCTACAGTAATTTCCTGGTGGACTTGTCGATGGATTGATTAAAATTATAAATAAGAAGTCAAAAACAGTAGTAATGTAATAATAGTTTACTGATGTTTAATACACAGGAAAACAGTTCTCTTGGAAAGAGTGAGCTTTGTGTGTATGGGCGCGGTTGTACAGAGCTTTGTTTATTATTCAAAAAGCTAAAAACAAATTCCACTCGATCCTCCACAACCGCCACCTCTTTAGCATTGTTTCGTTTTTGAATTTCGCGCAAAGCTGTTTTTGTTATTTTTTTGTTGTTTTTTTTAAATTTGCACTAAGCTACTCGAGGGATATCTGTGCTAGCCGTCCCTAATTTAGCAGTGTAAAACTAGAGGGAAGGCAGCTAATCATCACCACCCACCACTAACTCTTGGGCTACTCTTTTACCAACGAATAGTGGGATTGACCGTCACATTATAACACCCCACGGCTGAAAATGCGAGAATGTTTGGCGCAACGGAGATGCGAACCCGCGACCCTGAGATTACGAGTCGCACCCCTTAACGCGCTTGGCCATGCCAGGCCCACGCGCAAAGCTACACGAGGGTTGCTGAGCTAACCGTTTCTTATTTAACAGTGTGAGACTAGAGGGAAGGCAGCTAGTCATCACCACCCATCACCAACTCTTGACCTACTATTTTACCAACGAATATTGGGATTGACCGTCACATTGTAACGCCCCACGGTTGAAAGGACGAGCATGTTTGGTGTGACGGGGATTTAAACCCGCGACCCTTGGATTATGAGTCGAATGCCTTAACCATCTGGCCAAGCCGGGCCCTGTAAGTCAGTCAAAAATGTTAAGATGTTGAAGAAATTTGGTTGGCAAAGTAAAATATTACCCCTCATTGTTTTGTCAAAACTAGTGCGTGTCCGTTGATAATGATGAACAGACACATTTCCGTATTTATTGAGGGTCAAATATGATCAACGCAGCGTGGCGAAAGGATGTGCTGTACTGAGTGTCCCTCAAGTTTATTAAAATAATCCTTCATTTCAAAGAAGAATTATAACTTAAAATGATAGAATTTTTCGCCATCAGGTTAAAAAATAAACGGTTTTTAACAAGATACCAATACGTCCTCAGTTATACAAATGCGAGGAAGAAACAGAGCACGTTCTTCGACTGTTAAATGTGAAATGTATTAAAAACTCGATACGCTTGAATTGTGGGTTTTAATCCCTCTCCACTACGTTTCTTCCACTTCTTCAGTATTTTTTTCAACTCTCAGAACACAGCATGTTACCTTTATTATTTCAGTATTTAATATGTAGGTCTTGAACTAACTAACCAACGAAGACATCATAAATTATTTTTTAACGTTGTTGTTAGGGAAATCACAAAACAAGCGAACTTTGATTGCATATAAAAACTTGTAGATGTATGTCGTTTTTCAGTCTTGTAAACCTAAAATAATGAGGATTTTATGATGATTAAATGAGACGAAACCTACGATATCATATATCAGGTCAATCCTTAAGTTGTGTCAGATTTTAGGTACAGAAAAAGAGAAAAGATTTCAAACGCTTTTAATGTTATTTAATCAATAATGTATGTTCCACGATTATTAATCATTTCCTGTCAACGATTCGCATGCTTCTGAATGCCACTTCTATAAAATTCTTGGAATTTGAAGGAAAAGATTGTTGAGAGGGTAGTTTTGATATCTTCATATGTTTCAAGCTCTTTTCTATCAAAATAGTTCTGTAAACTTTGGAATAGATGACAATCAGATGGGACAAGATCTGGAGAACATGGAGGATGTGGAAGTTTTTCTCACTCTAGCTCTTCAATCTATGCAGATGTGATCCTCGATGTATGGGGCCGTGAATTATCCTGGTGTAACACAACACCTTTACGACTGATCAAAGCAGGCCTTTTTTCTTTCAATGCAACATTCAAGTCTGGTGTAATCGTTGCATTGAGTGGCAGCAACTCAAAGTGCATCACACCAACCATATCCCTCCAAACGCTTAACAAGACCTTCCTAGGGTGGAGGTACATTTTTGGCTGTGCTTTAGCCAGTCTACCTGCACTGACCCATTGTCGGCGGCGCTTAACATTTTTATAAAATATTCATTTTTCATCTCCAGCCACTAACCTGTCCAAAAAAGGCGAGTTACGTTCACGAAAGTGCAGAGAAGTGCAAATGTCAGCTCTTTCTCTAAGGTTGGCTTCTGTCAAATAATGGGGGACCCATTTTCCAAGTTTTAATACCTTTCAAAACTGTTGCAGATGACGGTAAACTCTTGAATAGGTTGAATTAAGCTTCTGTACTAGTTCTTCAACTGTTACAGCACAATCGTCATCAAGTGCAGACAGCAACAATTCATCATTAAACTCAACAGGACGACATGAACGTGGTGCATCACTTAGTCACCTGATCTGAACTTTGAAACCACCTTTGACATTTTCTTTCATTAAGAGATTCCGAACCATAAACACCTTGAATGTTTCGTATAGTTTCTGCTGCACTATTGCCTTTTGTAAACTCATAAAGCATTATATGCCTAATGTGCTCTTGAGACACATCTATCTTCATAAGGGTTTAGTTGATTAATGGTCTGAAAAAGTGGAGTTGGGTTAGTTTCTTTTATTTGTCAGAACATTTTTATACACGTCCTTCTACATGTTTTAGTCATTAAAGCCTTTTACAAAGACAGAAATGATGATGTACTTTCTGTATTAAATTTTCGGACATTACTCATGGGATAACCTGATATATATATATATATATATAATTAACTTTTCAACATACGTGTAATATAATTGTTTTATTACAATATATAATGTTTATTTATCAAAAATGCTTACCTTTAAAGAAAATAAATAAAATTCACCAAATGAAACTCTTGGGCCCCCAGTGGAACAGCGGCATGTCGGCGGACTTACGTCACTCAAAACGAGGTTTTGATACCCGTAGGGTGCAGATAACAGATATCCCCTTATGTAGCTTTATGCTTAATTTAATAACAAAACAAAAAACAGTCAACTAGATAGTGTTTCAATAACTCTATAGATTTCAAAACAGTGAAACTGAAAAATAAGTTATGTAACTTTTGGAAATTTTGCCTGATTTAAACACTTCTGATCAGTGACGTTTCTTAATATTCAATTTTAATTTAATATATATATATATACAGTGCTGTGCAAAATTATTACGACAAGAAAATATTTTGTCGTTCTTTCCATTTTAAGGGTTTAATTATTCAATACCATTACATAATGTAAATTTCAGAATATTTATCATTATTTGAAATTTCTATATACTTGTAACAAGAGCATGCCATAAGGGTTCTGTTTCGAAGAACATATAGATCAAATATAGGGTTTGAAATAACAGTCACGGAACCTCGTGCAGTGTTTGTTTGTTTTGGAATTTTGCACAAAGCTACACGAGGGCTATCTGTGCTAGCCGTCCCTAATTTAGCAGTGTAAGACTAGAGGGAACGCAGCTAGTCATCACCACCCACCGCCAACTCTTGGGCTACTCTTTTACCAACGAATAGTGGGATTGACCATCACATTATAACGCCCCCACGGCTGAAAGGGCGAGCATGTTTGGCGCGACGGGGATGCGAACCCGCGACCCTCAGATTACGAGTCGCACGCCTTAACACGCTTGACCATGCCGGGCCTCTCGTGCAGTGTCTTAACTGTATTGAAAGAAGTTTGTAAGGAAGTAACATATGTATCCAGTATATGCTACAATAAATAAAGTTAATAGCACCCCACAAGTTAACCTTGATAAAAAAATTGCTTAACACTGTATATTAAGTTTTATTGTCATGCCACGGCCTGAAAAAAAGGTAAGAAATTGTCAGTAGAGTAGAGAGTTTGCATAAAAGCTTTATGTGATGCTTGCTGGTTGGGCTCTCGGACAAATCGCTAAAGACTTGAAATGCTTCCCAAACAGCTTCAACAAGTACGTCGTAGATCGTGAAGCCGAGACAGATAAATTTTTAAACAGAAAAAGAAGAGGCAGAACATCTACAGTCAATAATAATGATGTTAAGTATCTTTGTTTACTCAGCCTTTGGGACTGAAAGAAGATTGCCACTGATTTGAAGCATAAGATAAACAACCATGTACCAGAAAACTGAAAAGTGTCCAGATCTACAGTATCAAAAAGTCTCCACGGGAACAGATTATTTCGTTTTGTAGAAGTTAAAAAGCCTTAACTTCGATTTTCAAATATTATTGAAAGACTAAAGTTTACTAAAAAGTACAAAACCAGACTTGATTATTAGAAAAGGTTGTCATGGACAGACGACTCCAAGTTTGAAATAACTGGTTCAAATATTAGGTTTTACGTTCTAGGGAAGAAAGGTAAAAAATACTTACCTAGATGCATAGCACCTACCATAAAGCAAGGAAGATGTAGTATGATGGTTTGTGGGTGTTTGTCTGCTGAGAAAATAGGAGATATTTGTAAAATAAATGGAATAATGGACCATTATCATCAGATAGTAATCTGTCGTGGTATACCCCAGTGGTTTACGATTATTGGTAAAGGATTCTAGCGCCAGGAATATAATGATCCCAAAATTCATCAAACCTATGCAGATGTTACTTACCTAAAAAGAAATTTTCTAATATAAAATATCCATTTTTCATCTCCAGTTACTAACCTGCCCAAAAAAGATGAGTTACGTTCACGACAGTGCAAAGAAGTGCAAATGTCCACTCTTTCTCTAAGGTTGGCTTCTGTTAAATAATGGATGACCCATTTTCCAACTTTTGACACCTTTCCAAGTTTTTGCAGATAACGGTGAACTGTTGAATGGGTTGAATTAAACTTCTGTGTTAGTTCTTTAACTGTTACAGCACAATC